>NW_019385182.1:202421-322541 GCF_000671375.1 Centruroides sculpturatus
CAATCTGTATATGATAAAACACGTGATTGCACGATTATGTTGGATAATTTGGTCAATATTGAAATATTAAGATTTTTTCATTTGTCCAAAATTGATTACGACCGATATTTGGCCCGCTAAGTCTTCCTAATGATATAAATATTCAAGAAATTAATTAAAATTATTAATTAAAAAAAGACCCAGTATACAAAAAAATGATACAGATACGGGTTCATTTGAATAAAAGGATTTATTCGAATAATGGTTAAGCGAGTTACTTTAATTATTTAGCAAAACAGTCACAATCGCCACCTTCTCGTTACTTAAGTCAGCCATCTTGAAAAGCGACCTCTCAACGAAAGCGTTTCTTTTTTCTGCAAAACGTGACGTCAGATCGTTCAACGGAGGGACTCAACGGAAAATTCACTGTTGAGTCAACCGTTGAATATAGAAACGTATGGTGTACTAGCAACAAATAAATCATCTTTAAGTTTCTCTCATGAGATGTGGCATGTGATCACCCTCTATCTCTCCATCTCCTTGACCTTTCACAACCAAAATTTAATACCATCAATGCCTCTTATATACAAGCTACCATGCCAAATTTCATTTTTTTATCTTCAACTCATCCTGAGATATTGAGTGAAATAGACACCATTACATGCACCCACGGAATTCTGTTTTTATTACCTGTATTTTATTTAGGGGTGGTGATTTGCATAAAACTCTGAGGGTCAAATTTGACACAATTTCATTACTTTCCCTTATTATGTATACATAACAGCCAGGAAAGTAAAAACGATGATCCTAAGAAAGGCTTGGTAGTTAATTAATTAAACCAATTTTAAGTAATGAAATTAACTGTAGATGTCAGGTTGATCTTATAAATATGCAGTCACAAGCTGATGAGCAATATAAATTTATACTTTTGTACCAAGGCCACCTGACTAAATTCGTTCAACTATGTCGTTTGAAACAAAAAGGCTGAAGATGTAGTTTATGTTCTTTTAGACGTTTTTACAATTTTTTATGCGCCAAATACTGTACAAAGTGATTACGGCAGAGAGTTTGCCAATAATGTCATCAAAGAACTGTGTAATATGTAGCCTGAGTTAAAACTGGTGCATGGAAAGCCTAAGTGCTCAAAGTCAGGGTTCAGCAGAAAAGATGTAACCAAGATGTAGAAAATATGCTTAGTTCTTGGTTGGAGACTAACACCGCTAACAAATGGTTCAAAGGATTACATTTTGTACAACTGATGAAAAATTGAGTATGTCATACTGGTATAATCTGCATCTCCTATGAGGTCATGTTTGGAGCAAAGATAAAAGTAGAACTAAAGGATTATATATCTAACATATCAATGACCAGAATTAATACAGAGGATGATTTAGAGATTCTCTTTCATGATGATGACTTTTTTATATAATTTATACCAAAAATGACATTTCAGAAGTTTCCTTTAACTTGAATTTTTTATTGAAGCATAAATTTGTTTATAATACTACTTTTCATTAGCATTAGTTTAATTAATACAGTTAATAGTACTTACTTTTAAAAGATCTCATGTCATTTTGAAAATACTTCAACATAATTTACAAAATTCAACTTCATTAAGAATTGTTTGAGTTTTTTTTTTAAATCAAATCGCTTGAAGGGAATGTAGCTGTATTAATAATGTTTGGTCAATTTAATAAATTAGTCAATATTTGTCAGCTGTGTAGCCATTTTAGTCATTATTCATAATGGCTGGGCATTATAGATAATGCTCTATTAACCTGTTATTCATAGCATACTGTATATACATACCTTAACTTCATCTAGACCAAAAATTATAACATATGTTGATGACATTAAACTTATTAATAACCCATGAATATTACAAGAGTATTTAATCATTTTAGCTGACAGGCTCCTAAAAATTAAATCTTAGAATCCATGTTACCAAAATAATTGCCACATATTGTTCTCTTATATTCCCCAACCAATATTCTATGCTGATGATTTTAATTAGTGGTTCAAGAATAATTTTTGATTAAAAAGTAACATTTCATTTAAATTTTAATTATTTAATAAACGGTAGCTTTAATTTAAAACTTTTTGTAAATTTCAGGATCCTAAAGATACTCCACCTCCAACTAGAGTAGAGACTAGAGAAGAAAGACAAGAAAGAAAGGTAAAAATTGGATTTTCAAAAATATTAGTTTTAATCCTGAAGGCAATTCCACTCATTCTATATTTGCCAATAGTTGAATAATAGCCTTTTGCCAAAACATTTGTCATGTGATGAGCATATACAGATACTGTACATACAAGCATATGGTTATTTATCAAAATTAGTTCATTTTGGAATTACAAATGTTTGTTCAAGATTTGTTCCCTTTGATTTGGGATGATATATTGATGAGCAGGAAATGGCAAATACTGAATATTTTTCAAGCAAAGTCATGTATAAATCGTTCTTACTATTTGGTATTGGCCAAATGTCAGCTCAGCATTTGGCAAGTACCAAATATGAGGAGCCATCTTTATATACTAATAATAACTGGTGAATTTTCTTGTCAAGAATGATGGATTATATGGTGATTAGCAAAGTAAAATGGAATGAAATCAGTACAGATTTTTAAAAAGATTTTATATATTATAATATTTTTCAAACACAAAGATGTTACAACTCAAAAAATGTAATTATTACATATATTTTATTTTCAATTTATGGAAAGAAATAAATAATTTTTGAAATTTCTAAATAAAGTTTTAACATTTAATTTTTCTATACCTAGAAATAACCTATTGTGTATGGCATTACATAAACCAAAAACAAGGGTTGGTTGGTGCCAGGCCTGGACTTTTAAATGGGCAAACATGAACAAATTTGTTCAAAAGAAATAACAAAACAATAAGAAAAGTAAAAAAATAAATACTTGACTATTTGTCAAAAAGTAAATTTATTATTCTAAGACTGACAATGTACAGTACAGTACATGCTGTTCACTGGTAGTCCACGCATTATCATAGTTGTAAAACTGGTTACACATATCCAGATATGCAAGTTGGATATGTTGCCATTTTTCATATTAATAATAATCCAAAAATGAACCACCACAATATTTCCAAATATCTGCTAAAATGGACAGTTGTATAGTTTTGTCCAAACACACTAAGAAAAAAGTTTATCCACTCTTCCCACATATCACTTGCTCTATCTAATTCTTGTGAACTGTACCTATGGCTATACCTCCAAATAATTTTGGAGATTTCAAATGTTTTGAACATTGATGACCCAATTATTATTTTTCACACTTTTTTGTAAGCAATCATCTACATACATGTTGATTTACCATCATACTTCTGTACTATTATCTTACAGTGAGAAGAGGTCAGAATGATGTCTTGTTTTCTATGGTTTGCCAGAAGTAAAATGGGAAATTTAAGCTGGAAAATAATTCAAAATTATCACACACAAAATCTGGTTACTTTCCAGTACAATTATTTAATGATGGGACAATGCTTTCAAACTGCTTTATAGATCAGCTTCAGGCCTAAGTATACTTTCATCTATTTTTGTTCTATTTCTGGAACATTAGAATATTTAAAATACATTTACAACAATTTTGATAGATAAGCCTGAAATTGATCTGTAAAGCAGTTTGAAAGCGTTTGTCCAGTGGTTAAATAATTGTGCTGGAAAATGAATAGGTTGTGTGCATGATATCACTAAAATTAATATGTAATATTCAAAATTTCTGCTTGTTGATTCAAGTACAACTATTGCCTTGCATTATTTATGCTAAAATATCAGAGTTCAGGCCAAATCAATTGTACGTGGCTAAGTTTTTTTTATTAAGCTGAGATTTGCTGAAAGTTAAATAGACAATCTGAAAATTAACCATCATTGTAATGGCAATGTGAAAAACTGACTTAGATGAAATAGCAGGATGATTTTTGATTTCTTGAAAGCCTTGGTCAACTTCAATTCAGTTTTCTTTCCTTTCCAGTTGTTACCAGAATATAATGTAAGATTCTTCAATCTTTTGTACCAAAAATTTGAAAATCACATTATAGAAATTTAAATTTTGTGGGCTATCAAACTCAAATGTGAAATAGTATCCAGTCAATTGTGTCAAATTGTAATATAACCCAAGTAGATTACTATTTAAATATTTTAGACATATTTAAACTGTAAATGAGTGGGATGCAATTTCATTGTTATTCAAATGATGTTATGAAATTACGCAAATCAAACTCTAATTGGGAAGTGTTGAGATAGCAGTCAAGGTTCAGAGCACCTCAAAACTCAAAACTTTGAATTGTTTGGAAAAACATTGAACTTCACAGATTGCCATATTACTGCAACAGTGTACTGTACATGGCAAGTGCTGGTAGATACTCATGATCTCCAATGTTTTATTCAATAATTATTCAAACTATATAAGCAATAAATAATTTTAATACATAAAGTGAAACAGGTTATAATTTAACATTTTTAACATCTTGCTTATAAATCATAATGTTAAACTAAAGTGTGTCATATAGTCACGTGACAAAATATCAATATTGCAAATGTATTTAAAGATTTATGTTTTTATAATGGAATATACACATTAAGATGTTTCATTTAAGATAAAAATTACTGATAAGATGAAAAATTGAAAAGGTTTTAAAGTAAAGAATTTTAGCATTTAATTTCTTTTTCAGAGGCGAGAGAAAGCTGAACAAGTTGCATACAAGCTAGAACAAGATATTGCCTTGTGTAAGTTACATAAAAAAATGAAAATTTGTATTCTTATATTGTTTATTAGAAATTAAAATGCTTTTAATTGTAGGGGATCCCCATAACAATACATCTGGAACATCTGATCCATATAAGACACTATTTGTTGCAAGAATTGTAAGTATTTTATAAAAAAATTGTATATAATGTTCTAATAGTAATGAACTGTAATGCTAAATACATTTAAGATAAATATAAAATTAAATTATATAAAATTCGTATGATTATGCTTCACAAGTTGAACTTTCAGATATACATT
The DNA here is from genome assembly GCF_000671375.1 of Centruroides sculpturatus. Taxonomy (NCBI): domain Eukaryota; kingdom Metazoa; phylum Arthropoda; class Arachnida; order Scorpiones; family Buthidae; genus Centruroides; species Centruroides sculpturatus. The sequence goes on from NW_019385182.1 coordinate 207,434, forward strand.
TATGTAACTATATGATGTTTTTTTGCATGAATTTCTAAAAAAAAAATGTGTTTTAGAACGTCTTTCAGTTCAATTTGTTATATTGAGTTAGGTCAATTTTATTGTTTTCTATAAGGACATTGATGAAAAAAATGCTCAAAAAAAATCTGATGCTTTTGACTACTGTATTTGCTTTAAAAACATTTTATTCCATCACTTCAAGAAGAGAATATCTATTATATCAGTTTGTAATAATGTGACTGATACATCTGATTAAATCTTGGGTTGCATGTCCCAGATAAGCTCAACAATAGCACAAAACTTTAATACAATTAAGATGTGTGAAGAAACTTAGGGCTACAATTATAAATTAATATATTTTGTTTATTATACTAATTCTAACACAGGCTCAAAATGAGGAATTAGAAAAATTGTTTTTTGCCTGAGACAGATATTGCACAAATGATAAAAACTCATATGAAAATAACCTATGATGGAAATTGTATTGTGTTTACCAAGCTAAATACTAGTGTTAGCTTCTTTCTGAGATTTGAAAGATTACATTTGACTACTATGCATATGTAGCTAGAACTATTTCTAAGATTAACAGCACAAAACCTTTCTCACTAATTTCTAGCCTTATTAACTGGAGTACAAACGTTTTCGGCCTTCTTAATAGGCCTTCCTCAGGTACACTCAGTTCTTCTAACCGACGCTCCACAGTGTACCTGAGGAAGGCCTATTAAGAAGGCCGAAAACGTTTGTACTCCAGTTAATAAGGCTAGAAATTAGTGAGAAAGGTTTTGTGCTGTTAATTATATTTGAACATTCAACTTTGCTTTTTTGAGAATTTGAATACTAAATAGATGATACACGAGCAATAAAAAAGAATCTTAAAGTGCATTAAAATGCAAAGTGGTGAAATATCTAAATTGGTGTTTAAATTAATTTCACTCCTCTAAAGTGAAATTTCAACACCATGAAGGAATGTGCATAGCCACCTGCAAATTGCAGGATTGGTAGAGGTGATGTGTTGTGCAAATGATTAAGATTGTGTATGCATCGGGTCATGTGGTACTCAGTTTCAGGCTTTAAAGACCAGCACCTGTCTCAATCCATAAATGCTATGTGCAAGGGTTTGTGGCAGCCGAACTTTTGAGGAAGCATAGAAAATTCCTCAGAGATGACAGCATAACAGAATAACACCAGTTAATGGCTAAGGGATGCAACCATATCCTGGAGTTGTGTGACCTCTGTTTGTCAGTGCATGCAATTGCCATATGTTTTGGACATGGCTTGAGTACCATCCAGTAATGTGTGACACAGTTGACGCAGGAACATCTGCAAACATACCAAAGAAAGAATGGATTGCAACAGAGGCTGGCAGATTTGCTAAACAGTCCATCAGGACCCATTTGCTGTAGCAGGTGACATCTGAAACCACCTGTCACTGTCAACAGGTGCATTTGTGTTGACCCAAACCATTTACATCAGGTTGCATGAAGCCTGACTTCATGTAATCTGTGAATGGTTTGCATGCATGGCAACCAGCATTGTGGTGCCATTGCTTACTGGGCTGCATGTGTGGTGTGGTGTGGTGTCATTATCATTGCAACTGCACCACCACAACTGGGTATTGTTTGTGGATGAATCCCACTTCTGTCTGTGGTGGTATTCCAGGGAATTCTCCATTCCTGTCACTGAGCATCACACACCAGCCCCACACCACTCATCATGTTTCATCAGCAGACAGCCCTTGTGCACATTTCTGGTACTCTGACAGCAGACCAGTACATCACGAATTGTGGGAGTTTGTGATTTGGTCACTGGTGCAGGCGACACCCAACAAGGTGTTCCAGACAATGTCAAATCTCATTGAGAACTCTCATCAGTCGGAACAGAATTTACCACATGTTTTCCTGACCAGGAGCCTTATCAGATCTCTCTCCTATTGAATGCCTGTGGGATCTCATCCAACATCAGGAGCTCCAGGGACCATCACCAAATCCTGTAGACAACATGCATGCTGCAGTGGACACAGCTTGGCAAAGGATACCTTGAGTAACCATTAATTGCCTTATTGATAGTATGTCTGGCCATATAGTGCCCTGTATAGTTGCCTGTGTGGGGCCATATTCATTATTGAATAAAAACAGGAGTGAGTCTGTTACATATTTTTGTTTGTTCTTTTGATCATTTGCATATGGACTGTTTATTATTGAAAGTGTTGTAAGTTCATTTTTTATTTTTTCTAAATATTTAAAGGTTTGCATTTTAGTCGATTCAAAAATATAAATAAAGTGTACTAAGTTTGGCAATGTTTCTATGACTTTAGAAATATGTAAGTTGATTACATAAAAACTTCTATGTGAATTTAACTAAATCGATATATTCTTTCTGGGTTGTAAATGGACTTGTACCACTTTCATAATTATTGAACTGTAAAAGTCATTTAATTTCAGTTATGTAAAATTAAATTTTACTTGAAATATGTTGTTTTATTCTGATTTTATTTATAAATAATAAGAAATAAAAGTGTTGTTTATTCTCAACATTAAATATACTGTATTTACTTACTGTTAAGTCTCTTAGCTACTATTCAGCTATGTATTTTTTGTTTGCTGAAGTTGTGTATTTTAAACCTGGTTTACATATTACAACTATTTCTAACATTTATTACATCTAAAAAACACAGACAAGATTTTTCAATGAACCCGATGTTTACACAATATGCTGGAATACAGGTTGTGACTTGTTCTGAGCCTGTGCAAGATCATTCATTTCTTGAGATTCATGAGAATGCAGTCTGGTAGATAATTTTGATTTCATCATTGATTGGTTCAATGACACAAGAACAAGCAAAAAATCTTACAGATTAGATTTTCTGTACGATAGTTGGGACTTATCAAATGAAGGTTGTCAACAAGTCATGAGTTCGTTCAAACAAGGTAAATCTGTGGGTGTTCAGTTTCAAGCAACAAAATGTTAGTGGTAATCATAACTAGACTTAATAGAAATTTGAAAACCATCCTTAGCTTGCTTAAACCATTTGCTTTGAGTTCTGAAAACTTAACAGCTTTTTTCATGTTTCAGGAAACTTTTTAATGGAATTCTTTCATAGTTCACTTTCTGAATTCACTTTAAAAGCTCATGTTCCAGCTCAGGATGAGTACAACTAGTACCAAAATTTTAAAATTAACATACATATTTCTTAGATATAATTGATATTAAACAAAAACTATAAAGGAATTACTGTAATTTTGTATATAGTGTTAATTTAGAACAGTTCAATTTTTTCAAATTGCAGCCCTATAAATTCCCACTGCTATTTGTTTGTCTTTCCTTAATCTCGAGAATGGAGTTAGATAGATGATAGACGAGATCAGATATGGAAACCTTGGGGCAGGAGGCCCCAATTAGCTATATACAAACTTCCAATGCAAACTTTCCAGAAGTCATGTTGTTTCAATTCAAAAATTTCCCCCTGAAAGCTGTTAGATGACTGGCACAACTCTATTGTTAAAGGAAAGGTATGATGTACAGGGGCAAGACATCACTAATTTGAGGTGAAAAGCATATACTGTGGGTGATCGGTTAATGAACATAATCTGTTCCAAGACTTTGTTCATTAATCAATTATCAATTTACCATAGGTTTTTATGGGAATTTGATTAATTTGTTTTGGAAACTCCAAAAAATAAAAAATTTATACTTTTTTACTATGTTTATTTATATGTAATAGTAAAAATACATATATATGCAGTCTTGCATTTTTATTAGTCATTTTTTTTCTGTTTGTGGGGATTAAAGAATCTGTCCAATGTCGATTGCTTTTCTCTTTTCTTCAGGATTTTTTGAAAGTAATTAATAGTATTGTAATTGTAGAGATTCCCAACCCCATTAACCTTATTTTGGTTTGGATGAATACTATCTGATCATTATGACATCCTCCCACTTCTTCAAAAGATCTTTAGTAGCAGATGTCGACATTAGTCCTTTTTCAAAAGAAAACACATCTAGCCGAGTTTCTTGGTATTCTTCATTTGAGAGTTCTTGGAGTTCTGTCATCAGATCAGTTTCGGGTTCCATTATGAGCTCTAAAATGCCCTTTATTCCTCAGATGTGATTTTCATTACTCCATTAGCAGCTCAAGACTTCTTGATATATCTTTCAAAGCTAAGATTGTGCTTACTGTAGACCTGTTTGAGCCATACTGCCTAGCAACGTCAGACATCTTGTGCCCACTTTCTACCTTGATTATTATCTCTCACTCAGTTTTTACGGTGAGCACAGTTCTTGACATTCCTGTTTTTAGGCTGCATAATATTATCAGTTTCTTTTTTAAATGAAAAGTTCAGAAAAGAATTTATAAAAATTCAAAGAACAGAAATCAACTAGCCCACGAACATTATTTAAATGCGAGGCCCGGATGAAATTCGAAATTTGGTATTAAAACATTAACAAATATCCGATGGGACAGTTAAACTTTCACCTTTTGTAAATAAACTCCAATGCAAAACTTAACGAGTGCCCGTCCAACAGTCTCGAGAAGATTATAAAAATTATTTGTCAGAAAGGTAAACAAAAATTTGGAATTACAAGGGAGAGTTTCAAAATTTGGAGAAATATTATACTATTCAATTGGTATCGGTTGAGCATCGGTGTTGACGCCTCCCGTGCTCTGTAAGGTTTTGAATTGTTACCTGAAGACAAGGGAAAATCAATCGATATTTGTTATTTTCCATTGCTTCTTTTTATGTTTGTTCCGTAAAGTCTTCATTATCCGAACATGTGTTTGTTGTCTGATCATAAAAATCTGTTGCGAAAGTGTTTGCTATCTGAACTTTTCGTTAACCAATCACTTGCTGTATTTTAAATAAATTTAAAAAATACTATAAAAATTGCAGGGCAACATTTTGACGATGTCACAATAAATAATTGCTCGTTAATATAAATAGTACTATACAGTGAACTTCCCTATAATGTATTATAAAGGGTCAGTGTTCATAAAATGTAATTCTTTGTGTGTCTATTTCCTTAAATATTTCAATTTTTTTAATATATAGGACTTATTATACTGGTGTGGTTTCGAATTAGCAAAAAGAGGAAAAATTAATAAAAAATAAGAGACAGTCTCTCTATTTTTTTACCTATGAAAATATTTAATATATTGAGCTCATCCCCACTTTGTACAAGTTTCACTGTGTTTAAATTAAGACAAATTTTAAAAAATTGGTTTATTTACTAATAGCAGTAATAGTTCAGACAAGGCAAATTCTATTACAAATGTAAGGAATTGTAGTGCCTGAAATTTCAAGTGTTACTTTGACCTGTGATACTACACTGTGTTCCCTAATTATCAGACTTTTTGTATTTTTCTTCTTCAGTCATGATTGTGACTGTCATGACTGAAGAGAGCTGGTTTTATTCAAAATTTCTGAATTTGTTTATTAGGAGACTTTCTTGGCAACTTCAGCTTGAGATTTATTGTTATCAATTTCTCAGATAATATTGATTGTTTTTAATAAATTACATTTTAATATTAGTTTATAATATGGTACAGTAGAGCCTCGAAAACTCAGCACTCGATAACCCGGCACTCCGGATAACTTGGCCATACCCTGGCAGGGCAAAAAAATCCTTAGTTAATTAATTTTCATTATAAACAGCTTTATGCCTCATAAAGTTTTTCTGGGGTCTGTCTTATCAGGTAAATTACTGTACACAGTGTATTCATTAATTTTCATTTTCATGTAGTAAAGGCTCTATGCCTTCATAAAGGTCGTACTTTTCCTTTATTTAAGGGTATTTGGGCAGTTTATTCTCTGTTGTGTTCTCAAGTAAACAATACATACAAATACAGTACAGTATTTTCTGAGGAAACCAGGGCTGCGGAGTCGGAGTTTTGGTGTTTTAGCCGGAGTTGGATGGTAAGGAAAAGTCGGAGTTGGAGTCGGTAGACTTTTATGCGACTCCACAGCCCTGGAGGAAACACTCGTGCTTATTTTTTTAACCCCATTCCCGATAACCCGGCATTTTCACAAACTCTGCCACCCTTCGGTCCACATTAGGCCGAGTTTTCAAGGCTCTACTGTATTGAACATAGATGAATTCCTAATTTAATTTTATGTGAATTAAAATTTTGAAAGGTGTTTACATATAAAATACTTGCACTCTTGCAGAATTATGATACATCAGAATCAAAATTACGAAGAGAATTTGAAGTTTTTGGACCCATAAAAAAAGTAAGTGTTTTTAGAATTTTAAATGTAAATAATTTATATAGAGTTTATATCTGCAGGGATGCAGAATATATCCAAATGTGTAATTAGGTTCAGAGAAAATTAAACCAGTCTTGGGGGAATTTTTGGCAGCAAAATATTATTGCAATAATTGCAAAATCTTTACAACAAAATGTAGTAATATCTTGGCTAATCGTGTAGGCATTGAGGGAAATTGTCAAAAACATAATGGGAGTTCCTATGTTTTAAAAATGAAATTGGAATGTTCGATGTCTAAAAGTGTGGTTAAAAAAAGAAAAGAAAAATTAAGCATATACAGATGTTATGAGCCAGAGAGCATGTGAAGAATAAGTGAGTTTATTAATTACAAAAGCATAGTTTTGACTTTTACAAAAACTAAAACTGAGCTTTAAAAACCAAAAAGGAAATCTGTATTTATTTCAAAATTCTGGCATTATGTAGTGGTGGAAATTTTTGTCGGCTCGAATTTAAGATGAAATATTTGCTTGTTCCTTTCGTGGAAAATTCGCAAATGAATGAACTGCTTTTAAAAAGTTTTTTGAATTGTCTTGATTAAATAGCTAAATAGAAGTTACATTATCATTTTATAAACATATTTTTCTTTATTTAGATATTTCAACCATGTTTCAAAATTTGTTATAAAATTTTAAAAAATATAAAAATATAGTTACCCTTTTCAGCTTGGAAAAAATAATGAAAATATCATTCAAAACCTCTAGAAAAAGTTACATTTCTAAATAGTTTTCCTGGAAAAAAACATGATCATCATCAAAAGAAATTCAGTAATTCTGGATATTAAGAAGTCTGCTAATTATCATCCCTACACTTAAAATAGGTCATCTGTGGTATCAGTAATCATGCCTATAGCATTCACCTTCAGTTTTATTTTTGTTAATTAATGTATTACATCAAGTTTATAATTGTATATGCTGTCCTATGATGATATAGGCTTAATATTAAAATGTTTACATTATTTGTTAATGTTGCACAGCAAATTATATGGTAGGCTATTATTTGTAAGATTTTGTAGAATATTTTAAACTAAGTAGTAGTAATTATTAATTTGTTTATAAAACGTTATATTTTGTGTGCTAGTTTGCAACAGTTCTTGGGGAAATATTTTGCACCCCTGGACATCTTAATTATTTTTGTCATCTGTAAATTACCATATTTGAGCTGAACCAAAGAACATCCTCAAACAGTATCAGTTGTGTATTGTGTATGCCAAAGAATTCTTACTCTTAGACAGCAAAATATAGAGATAGTGAAACAAAAAAATTATTAAATTATCATAATCAGGAAAATCTTGGGCTTAATTATGAAAACTAATTGATTTCAGTTTTGAAGTATTGATGACAGATTTTTGTCTTTGGAAAATTTTCTTTCTTTATTTAGAAATGAAAGTTTACAACATTTTGATGGTGCTATTCATTGTATTTTAATCCATTCAGAGATGCTTCTCATGATTTGGATGAGCTAATCTGACATTTGAAAAGGAGAGCCACATTCCATCTCTTGGTTCTGAAATTTTGCTGTCATCGTTAAAACTGTGCCATTTAAAGTAAGCCTTGTAACTAAGAATGAAATCATAAGCTTACTTCTAGAGGAAGTTTATTTATGGTAATATCTGGTACAACAGATGTCGGAAAAATCTGCACAAAATATCTCAGACTTTAGATAACTGCCAGTAAGTTTTGATTATGCTGAGCCTGCTATAATTTGAAAACTAGCAAAATGTCATAGAACATTCTATAATATTTTTCTTTATTTGATTTTCTACTTCTTGTAAAATGGCAACGAAAGAAGACTCTTTATGCCTAAGATTGCACGACTTTTACACATTATATATTTTTTCTTAATATTTATTTAATCATTACACTTAAGTGTTGTGGCATTACAGATATCAACTTTGAGCCTATGAGAATGTTTGCTAGTACCTTTCAGTAGCATAAAGTTACCATCATCAGACGAATACAGTAGAGCATCGTTTATACGAAAGCTGGTTATCTGAAAGCATTCCAGTCGGCAAATTTAAATTTTCGCTAGTGCTATGGCACTGCAATCTTCGGCTATTTCTTGGGTTACTCAAATATTTTACGTTTTTCATACTGAATTAACTTCTGAAGTATAATTTTTTATTATTTTTATATTTTTCAATATATTTATTTTGTTTGTACAAAATAAAAAAATAATTTTTAACGATACAATAGTCTTCGTTAGGCTTAACATCGACGAAAATTCAACGCAAAGCGACACGCAATGGAGAAAAATTTCAACACGGGATAAATTAATATATTTTTTCGTACATGATTCGTTATCCAAAAAATAAGTTATCCGAACCACCCCAGTCCCCAATTGATTCGGATAAACGACACTCTACTGTATTGAATATAGCAGCTATCGAATTTTAAGTTTTTGAACAATATTTGAAATTAAATATAGCACATGAATGGAATATAAAATGAATTTGAATTAAAACAATGTCCTAAAAAATATACAACTTACTTCCAACTCCAAACCAAAACAGTGCTTATTTCAATATAACTTCGTTCACTAACATTTTTGAACTTATAGTTCTTCTTCAGGTGAACGAGTGGACAAATGGAAGTAAGTCGTATATTATACAATGTGTGTGGATGTTTTTTATATCTAAAAAATATAAATGGTAATAACGAGTGGTGTCATTTTCCCAAGATCACATAGCTCGCAAAAGCAAATCTGTTTATGCAAAAAAATGAATTAAAACTATAGACTGAATTGTTTGAATAATGTTGCCATGTTACATAATTGTGGAATTTCAAGGGTTGGGGTGTTGCAGGCTGTTATAGCTGTTATGTAGAGGGTCTCCCAAATAAATAATTCTTTCTGATTATTGCACTATTTGAGTAATTTTGTTTGGGCCCAAAGTGGCCTATAATAGCAAAACAATAGCAGGAAAAGAAAAAGAATTATACCTGGCCCATTTATGCTTTGTAAAAGAATGTGATGCATAAATTTTATACCAACAATTGGATAAGATAAGAGACATAGCCAACAAAAAAGCTCGTCAAACCAGGAAGAAACTGAGCAAAAACTAGAACACCAGCTGTCCAGAATTACAACCAAACTTGGAGTTATCTACATTAACCACCATTGCATTGCAGCAATGTTCAAAGACCAGAAAAGTGAATATGAAGACGGCACAGACAGTAAAGTCATTCCTTGCATCCAATCAGTTAAATCTACTAGTTGCAGATAAAGACAAAAGATTTGTTCTATGCAAAAATCAAGACTTCCTATTAAGAGCTAATGAATTCCTTGAACAGTCCAAGTCTATTATACTGAAACAGGACCCTACATCTACAATATTAAGAAAAACATAAAATCATAGCATTTCCTGGAATTGTAGCTTCCTTAATAAGTCCTCCCAATCCACCAATAAATGTTTCTTGTCCTAGATTATTTTTTGAGGTTAAAACACACAAAAATGCCTGGCCTTTAAGACCGTTAGTCAACAAATGATCCCATCTCATATACTATTTAGAAGCTGCACTAGCAAAACAAATTACTGTTTTAATTCCACCCTCCAAATTTGTGACACCACATCCTCTATGGATGCAAAAGCAATTGTCTTGCACAAATTAGAAAACCTCCCCACCAACTTGTACCAATTGTACAAAGTTGATGTGATCTTCTTATATTTGTCTGTACCACATTTCAAGGCCATCGTACTTGCAAATACCCTGCTGCTTAACTCTGGTTACCCAATATCACAAGTTTTATATTTGCGTAAAGCTCTCTTTCTCATTACCGAAAATAACTACTTTCAATTCAAAGGAAAAATATATAAACAGACACAGGGAGTAACTATGGGTTCCCCATTATCACCTGTTTTGGCAGAGCTTATTATGAGGAACATAGAACATTGTATTTTCCTCCTTCACCATCCAATATCCACTTATATATTTGTTATGTTAATGATGTACTATTCATGTCAGAAGGTTTTATTGAAGACGTAGGCCAAGACTCCACTAGTGTAAAAACTGGCATAAAAACCTTTGCTGTAAAAACTTTTAATCATGTGACCATGATGTTTTATGCCCGAGTGGGTCATAAAACCAGCGTAAAAACGACTTGAGCAGTGTTCAACTTTCGACACGAATACAGCTGTAAAATGTACTGTTTTACATCCATATTCATGTCACTGAATTCTGATTGCTGTAAAATGCACCGTTTTGCAGCAATCGGAAGTCAGTGAAACTACATCATCATGACATTGTGCAAAAATTGCGGGAAATGAGCTTTTGTGTATGCAATTCAATCTACAGTTTCAATTCCCTTTTTTGTATAAACAGGTTTGCTTTTGCTTTTGTGAGCTATGTGATCTTGGGAAAATTACACCACTCGTTATTACCGTTTATATTTTTTAGAACATTGTTTTAATTCAAATTCATTTTATATTCCATCCACGTGCTATATTTAATTTCAAATATTGTTTGAAAACTTAAAATTCAATAGCTGCTGTATTTAATGTTTGTCTGATGACAGTAACTTTATGCTACTGAAAGTACTAGTGAGCATTCTCATACGCTCAAAGTTGATACCTGTAACACCACAACACTTAAGTGTAGTTATTATATATTCAAAAGTTTGCATGAAGTGTAATTTTATTATGAAAAAAGTTACTGTAAACCATTATGCAAATGAAGGAGCTTCAAAATGGGCTATTTACTGCATTTTCAAATGTTTGAGAGTGGATTACCATCACAGAAAAGAAAGGAGTCTTGAAGAGGACCTTTGAAGCTGATAATGAAGTTATGGTTTAATCTGTAGCTCCAAGATGGAAAATTTCAAGGCTTTAAAATACACACTAAATATTGAAAGAAATAGGTGGTTTCAGACATAATTACTGGCAAAGATGAAGTGAGAAAGGTTGAAAAATTTCTTCATTTTGGATAACAAATTTTACTTCATTTTCTCGGACTCAACAGTCAGTGATAATGGTGGATTTTATACTAGTAATAACTCCTTTACATCTGCCATTGTAGTTTTGATTTGGATTGCAATAGGACCAAAAGCATTAAATTCAGCCCTTATTTAAAAATTAAGTTTTACTATCGATGCCCAGCAACATTTAAATGAATGTATACAACGTCACCTGATTGCTACACTTAAAAGAATTATTCTCGAGCAGAATGTGTCTTCTGGCCAGATTAAGCAATTTCCTGCTATGCCAAATTCATGTTGGATTACCTGTAACAAGAAAAACATTACATGCTTTTAAAAGGATGACAACCCTGGAAATTAGGCCATTTGAAGATTTTTGGGCAATTCTTGAGATGGTTGTTTATGAAAAGAAAATGTTTGTCCGATCGATTGCGTAAAGTACTGTCTGATAAACACAAACCAGTCTTATAAAGGAACTTGTACTTACCACCCGAAGTCACATCGACCACAATTGAGAACAGAAATTTGTAGAATTACAGAAATAAAATAATAACATAATGATGTTTTGATCACCTTTCAAATAAGATTTAGGATTATTATTATTAAAGTATTGTTTAGGTTTAAAGGTGAAAACTATGTTCAGGGTTCCTACACATCTGGGAAGTTGGGGATTTTCATTAGTATTCAGAAAATGTCGTGGAATGTCAGGGAATTTGCTTTCTTGGCTGCCTTGTTGATTTTTTCTGCTGGCAATATTCTTGACTAAAGTATAGCTGTCTGCAGGCAGCAAGAAGTAATTTAGTGCAATACAACTTTTGAAAAGGAGTGCAGAGTATTTTCAGGACTCAAAATTTCTCCCAAGCTTACACAAAAATTTACAAAGTACACAAAATGATAAATGGTTTAAATAGTATTATTTATCATTTTAATAAATTTTGATTGCGTAACAAAACAATTTCTGGTTTTTTCCAGTTTATTAATACTTTATAAAGTTCAGAAAATTTATTAAGAGATAAATTTAATAAATATATACTTTCGTACATGAATTATATAGAATTTGTTAATGAATAATAAAAAATAATTTTTCTTTCTTTTTTTAAAGCCATGTAGATTTATGGTTGTGGGTTAATAACAGAATTTTAATAATACATTTTATTTTTAATTTTAATAATTTGACAATTATAAATAATATATAACTGTTAATTAGAAAAAATAGCTAATTAAAATGTTGGAGAAGCAAAACATATATGCATAGTAAGTCAAATGCTGTTTTATTTTGTCAATGTCATACTGTAAAGGATGTGATGGTCAGGAAATTTGTACAAAGTTGGTCAGGGAAAGTCATGGAAATTAAAAAGAAAATTTGAGTAGGAACCTGTATATTACATAGACTTGTGCAGATTTTTTCCCAACACCCAGTTGATATTATTAAATATGAAAAAAGATGCAGATATTAACACATTTTCAAAAAATGATAATTCTTCTTCTGTCCATGCCTTCTAAGGGAGGTTGGCGGCCAGCAAATACCACTGTTCTCTTTTGTGACTTTTATGAATAATTTCTTCTGTATCAAGTCCCGAGGTCATCCATCCCGTCCGTCTTCTTCCCCTTGATCTTTTTCTATCAATTTTGCCTTCTAATGTGAGTTTGGGGATTTTATATTTTCCCCCTTCAATATGTGTCCACAGTATGCTAGTTTTCTCTTCTTAATTATATTTATTAATTCTCTTTTTGTATCTGCCATCTGTAAAACTGTTTCATTAGTGGTCCTACATGTTCACTTGATTTTCATCATTCTTCTGATTGCCCGCATCTCAAAGGCTTTAATTTTCCTCTCCATATCTTCTGTAGTGTCTGTCTCACATCCATAAAGCAAAATGGGCTGATAATTCATACTTTTACTAATTAAGGAAACCAAAAATCTCACATTTAAACCATATTTTTAAAGATTTTCAAAGATAAAGTTTTAAGTTTTACCAAATTTTTTTAAAATGAAACTTAAAATACAGTAGAGCATAGATTATCCAAATACCGATCAACTGAAACATCAGTTAACTGAAAGCATTCCAGTCGGAAAATTCAAATTTCCTCCAGGACTGTGGCGTTGCAGCACTCTTCCCCTTCCTGCCAAACTGAACTGTAGGCCTAGTTTAATGTAATACATTATGTAAGGTATGTATTTGTAAGACGTGTGATACAAAATATATACAATACGGTTTTGTGTTTAATATATTTTTTTGTAAATGATCAGTTATCCAAACAACCCAGTTTCGAATTGTTTCGGATAATCGATGCTCTACTGTATAATAATTGATTTTTAACTGCACAAAAATAAATGTACTGTTGTTTAATTAAAATCTTTTTAACATTTTAGATTGGAATTGTACACAATAAAAATACAGGAAAACCAAGAGGGTATGCCTTTATAGAATACGAACACGAGCGAGATATGCATTGTAAGTATTGTGTTTTTTATAAAATTATTACCACCCAAATTTGATAAAGTATGGGCTTTCCGTTCCTCCTACAGTGAACCATAGGCGTGAACATAGTACACATTTTCCGGGGAATTTTCCAGTTGGGAGACTGGTATCTTTCCTATTACACTGATGTTTTTAACAATCATTAAATATGTGAAATTATTACTGGTAACGGTTCTCATGAGAATTTTTACTTCCTAATAATAATTTATTATCTTAGGAGATGATTTGCAAATTGGATGTTTAGGTTTTTTGAAATTTATATGGTTACAAAAATATCTCAAATTTTATTAAAGGAAATATTTATATTCCCCATGAAATTGCACAGAGTAAGTATTATAAGTGAAAAGTCCATATGGGTAATGAGGTGACTGAATTTTGATTAATAAATCTTTATTTTTATTTAGGAAAGTACTAATTTTATATTGATTTCAATGATTAGTAAAAATTTGTTTCATTCATTCTTTGTCATTGATAGAATTGTAATGCTTTATAGGTCCAATATTAGTAAAGGATTTTAATGCGAACTGTCAAATTTGATGTCATCTTGATTGTTTTTATACTATTATATCATTTAGTTACTTCATCTGGTTCCTATAAAACATTGAATTATCGTGTGCATTGTATTAAACGTAAGTTAATTTGGAACGATGTGGGCCTGTTGCCTGTTGCTTATGGCACAAATGAAGCATGTTTCTTCAAATTGCAGTGATTACTGCTTCCGTAAAAGTTCCCGACATATCCAGAAATGGATGTAGATGCATTTAAATTAAGAATTATTTTGTTGGATTCATATTTAGATAAACTGATGAAGCTATAACAAGTCCCGGAAGCGAGTGGTAACTTTCATTGTTTATTTTATTATTTATGAAGTTATTTTAATATTGTCTATAATAATAATGGATGATAAAATCAAAAATTAATCTAGACCCCTGAAGAATACTCTCTCTTTGATAATTAAATCTGAAATTAAATTACGAGAGTAATATAGTTTTCTCTTGTATCCCACCACAGCTTGGCGTTGCGAGTGGTGTCATCTAAAATGAAAATTGTCATAGTAGACTAAGGATTCTTTGGTTTGTATGTATTTGGTAAGACGTTTGGTAAAAGCGTTTTTTCGATACTCGCCCAACATAATGGGATGACGAGTATAACAAATGTTGGTTTGTATGTTTGGTAAGGTGTTTAGTAAAAAAAAATTCTCACTGAGTACAAAAAATTCTTTCTTGTCGCAACAGTATTAATATAGAAATAGGAATTTTCACATTAAAATATACACTAATTTGAGGGCTGTGAATTTTTGAATATTAATAGATTTGTTTTCAATTTTTATTTATTTGATTAAAAATTTGTAAAAATAATATAAATAAGGCCATGTAAATTTTAAATTCTATATTTGTCTTAGAAAATATTATGTCATATTAAATCTTACAAAAATTTTTAATATATTAGTTTCATATAGTTTTAATATAAAGTTTCAGATGAAATAATTGAAAATTATTAAAAGTCACATTTAGATTTAGACTTTAAACAGAAACATAAGAAAGTAAACTCTTACAAAATTTTTTTATGATCTTGGAGATTAATGATTTAATAGGGAGGTTGCAGCCAACGTTTTCATTGCAAAAACGTGTACATCGTACGTTCAGCACCGCCTTCCTGTAAGCCTAGAAGTTAAACAATGGCGTTTGGAATGTTAGTGGAATCATGCTCGACGTATCAAATGCCATTGTCAAAGTTTTAGGCTTACAGGAAGGCAGCGCTGAACGTCCAACGTGCACATTTTTGTGATGAAAACGTCGGCTGCAACCTCTCTAATGACTATAGTCTTTCCCAGAATAAGAATGAAGTTACATTTAGTATTTGAAGGAAAATAGTACTGTTTTTATTACAAACAATATGTATTAATGTTTAAACTGTTCTAATCTATTTGAAATTAAAGAGACAAAAAATATTGCACTACATTGTATGATGTGATCTTTGAATTTTTGAAGTTTTTTTTCTAAATTTAAACTTAAATTTTAATGATTTTTGTCACTTAAGAATTTGTCACTGTAGCAGCAGGATAATGCACATTCAAGATCTAGTACGTTTGATCCATTTTTGTTCTGGGAAATACTATAATTTAATTTGAATTGTATTCCAGTAAGCAAGACCATATGATTATTATAAAATCATTTTTGCCTTTATGCTTCAGTAAGCTTTTGTACAAAGAACATTTTAATTAGATTTATTGTTAATTTTCTGTCAGATGATAAGTAGATCTATCCTACAAATAAGCATGTATATATAGAATTATCTAGTCTGAATTCAACGAAAAATTTTAGAAGAAAGAATTTTTAATTAAATTCTTCTTAAGCAAGGAATCTTCAATTTTACTTATGCTGAGATAATGTTTTTTGTTATTTCTGAGTCTAGATACATTGACTAATTGAATTTTTCTTGAAACATTTTCTATTTGTAATTGTACCTATTATTGATATTTAAAGAAAATTTACCTTTATAATTAATAGCTTAGTTACATTTTGTAATAATAAGTGTGAAATAAGGAAAAAAATATTTTAATGTGTCATTTTGACTTAAAACATTGTGCAACCTCCTCACAGTTTAGATGATAGTTTTAAAATTATCTTCCAGAATAAATGTCAAATTGCCAAAAAATTACATTTGTAAAAGCATATCCTAAGTAAATAATCATTTATAAATATATTGCAGAAAAGAAAGAGGGGGAAAATAGAATTTCCATAATGTTTTAGTTTCTAATATTTGTAATAGGTAAATTTTAGTTTGGAAAGGAATTAATATAGTCAGTTTGAAATAAATATGAGGTTTCAATGCTTAATTTTGATATAACTATACAGGTTATATCAAAATTAATAGTTCTGGAGGCAAACATCAGACAGAGGTCAAAGTAATGTAATTGGGGTTTCAACACATTGTTGCTTTGAAAGAATTTACAGGGCCTTATTTATGAAAAAAAAAAATTAATGAATTTTGGAATTATATTAAATATTACTATGTAATAATTATGAATTAATTTAACTTTTTATTAATAATAATGTTGATTTAACAGAAGTCTCCCTAGAAATAATTTTCAAATATTGTTTCTATGTTAATAAAATGTATTGATTTATTATATAAATTTTTCTAAAAAATGAAAGGGAAAAATAGTGATTAATAAGAATAAAATCATCTAAATTAAAATGATTGTTATGCGAAGTCTTCTGTTAAATCTAAATATTTTCAAAAAAATAGAGAATAGAGAGAGGATAATTTATAACACAAATTATCGATAAAAAAATAACATATTTAACAACAATTTAATAATTTGAATACTTAAAATTATATAAAACTTGAGAAAAACAAAAGCTTAATTTTTATCCTTTGATATGTTCAAGTTAGATTTACATGTATACACACATTCTACATAATAATGTAGTGATACAAAGCAATATTATAATATGACATTAAAGTAATTAAAGTACCATAATTTTGCATATAGCCTGCATAAGTGCAAAAATCATGCTTGCTTTGCCAATTATTTGCAAGAGATAATGGTAATATTTTAAATTTTTTGTTCACAAACATTGAAATAATTTCAGTTTTCGGAATTCAATTTGACTTTGTCACACTTAATTCAAAGAATCTGCTATATAATTCGAGGAGTCGGCTTATTTATTTCCAATTAAATGTTTTTTTAGGCCTTTTTGTCTTGTCGGATCAAATACTTAAAGGATTTGAATTCAAAATTCTGATGAGTCTCATTGTTAGAATTTATTTGTTCTGTCTTTGAGTCTTTTTAAGTGTTTGATCTGACAAGACAGAAAGATCCTGGAAAATAATTAATTGGAAACAAAACTTAATGCAAAATTTCATAATAATTAATTATGACAAAAACTACAATTCAAGTTGCTTTCTTGTAAGTAAAGTTTATATTCTAAATCATAAATAGAAATTTCATTCATAGACGAATAGAAAAGTTTTGTGTTTAATTGTCGTTAAAGTGGGCTTTTACATGTTTGGAACATATTTTGTTTTTCTCAATGATCTCTTTTAATATTTAATATATGTCTCTAAAGTTTATTTATAATGTAAAGTTAATAATTTCTACATAAAAAATAAGAAATTTTTACTGGGGAAAATAAGATATTTTGATATTGGCTGTGATTCAAAAGGTGCCGCAACAAGACAATTTTAATAAAAACTTTTATCTACAACAATTTTATGAGGGATATAAAGACTCAAAAGTTACAGATTATTTGCAAATTTTAGAATACAAAGCATGATAAAAGTATAACAGTTAAATTAAAGTTAGTTGTAGTATAACTTTAACTGTTATACTTAAAAGCTGTTTAGTATACTTAATATACTTCCAGTAAAAATGATGTCATGTAATTAAATTGTACATTATGTTGATTGATATAATAATGGAAACACTAATTTTGAAGCCAAATATTAATTGTGTACAATGTTTTGACAGTTCAGTTTGATTAAAACATAGCTATATTGAAGTAATAATTAATGTGTCTACAAAGTTGGCAAAATTATTGGAATTAGATAGACAACACAGTAGTTAGAATTTCCTGACAGGAAAATAGTCAGAATGGCTGCACAAATCATTCTTAATATTGTAGAATTTGCTGCAATATAAAATATGGAGAATTAACATTAATTTTATTTAATTCATGTTTTTATATGCAATATTTATCAGTTTTTATTTTTAAAAACAAAGCATGTCTGAGTTAATTCTTTGTTGCTAAACATTTTTAATTTAATGGAATTTGGGTAATTTGCAATAGTTTATAAAAGGAAGGTAATTCTTGCCAAAAGAGTAAGCTAATGAAGAAAATTTATTATTTAAACCTTCCTAATCTATAAAGTTTTTTTTATGCTTTTCTTAAATTTCTAAGGTTTTATGCTAGAATTAAGTTTTAAATGCATTGATAAGAGTTGGAATACAAATTTAATAAACTAAATTTTAAAATTTGTGATTTAACATATAATACACAAAAAAAACTTACTTTAAACTTATATATTTTTAACTTTAATAACTTTTCTCGGTTTAAACTCTATTAGCGAAGACAGATTACATAGTAATGTATTAATGGTGCAAAAACTACACAAAAAAACTAGTAAATTTAGCTTACAAATGTAACACAGTTGCCATATCCAGTATCGAATTGTGCTGATATCAAAAGAATAAAATGTGTGTAGAGAGATTTCTTGGGTACAGAAAATTTAATTTAAAAATAAAGGAAAATAGTCAATCAGGTAAGCTAGGGAAAAATTAGACTAAATTTACCACAAAGGTAAGTTACTCTGTGAAATGCTCGGGTGTTCTGTTAATCCCCATAACATTAAAAATTAATATAATATACAAAAATGTGACATTAAATATCACCATCAAGCACCCAGTGCTCTAAAATGATTTAAAAATTTCTAATTCTGGCTGGTAAGTTTTGGGTTTAAATTTCAAAAAAAAACCTGGTAAGTTAAGATGGGATGTTGCTATAAGTGAGAAAAACATGAAAAAATAGAAGAGGGAAACAAAATGTGGATTTTCTCTTACTCGAAGAACAATACTACAAGGCTACTGTGTAAACATTTGAGGGCTACAGTAATTAGGTAAGTTAGGTAAGTCTTTATATGCAGCGCAGTTAAAGCAGTGAGTACAGTTTTACATGTGATTTATGTGTTTGTTCATTATTGCCTCTGTGTGCATGGCCATGAACTTTTTTGCTACTGTTAAAAATATACTTTATACACTCACTTGGTAAGTTTAGATAGGCCAATTGAATTATTTTCAAAGCTTTACATGTTATCCAAAGCAAATATTTCTGCATTCCACTGCAGTGTTTCACATTTGAATTGTGCCATGTGTTTCCCGTAAGACATAAATTTTGGAATAAAGGAGAAGGCTCGGTTAAATAAATGCATAATAAAATGGAACTAGGCCAAAGTATTTTGAAGAAAAGAAACTTAGGTTTAGAAGCATTCGATTAGCTTAGAGTTTTCTATATACAGTGGTGGTTGGTACGGAAAAATATAAATCAAGTATGTGATGGGTATTTATTGCGAAGTAATCGTTAGTGTTGTAATGTAGGTTAAACTTAATGTAGGAAAGTGTATAAAGTGATAACTTAAACTTAGTAATAAGACACATAAATTTAGATTATTCAGGTGGGTGAGTATTTATTAAGTTAGCAATAAGGAGTGCTTTGGACGCTTTTTAAATATTCTTTTGTGTAAACTTCTTTAGCTGCATACAAGCATGCCGATGGAAAGAAGATAGACGGTCGTAGAGTTTTGGTCGACGTGGAAAGAGGACGAACGGTGAAGGGATGGCTCCCGAGACGATTAGGTGAGTCGGTGTGGTTTTATTTTGGTAACTTAGCACATGAGAAATTCTTATTGACATAGGTTTTATTGATAGTTTATCAGTACATGGGTGAAACTGGAGGAGCCCTAAAAATCAGACTAAGAGAACATTTATGTGCTATAAAATATAATTAAACTAATTCAGCAGTGGCCATACATTGTAATGGAAAAGGTTGTGAGATCTCACTTGATAATGTTAAAATACTCAAAAAAGAAAAAAATATTATAAAAGGGATATTATATATGAACATTTAGAAATTATTAAAATAAATGAATAAAAAATGAACTTGACTGATGATGTTCTAACTGTTAGTTAGATCTGACAACCACTTCTTCATGACAAGTAGAATCCATTGGCGATTTCATCCAAACTCTTTTTTCCCATCTATTTATACAGGGGTGCACAACCTGCGGCCTGCGGGCCACATACGGCCCCTTATCAATGTTTATGCGGCCCGCCGGACGGTACAGGCCAAATCCCTTCTTTCATAGTTTCTAAGTGTAGAACATTTCCCTTTCACAAAGTCATTAACACCCAACTGTTTTATAACTTTCCCTGAAGTGAGAAATGGGGAGTTAGCTAGAAATAGACCTATTTATAGAACAACACTTTCTGGTTTAGATATCTAATATTTTAAGTCTAATACATAGTATTATAACGATTTTTGAACAATCAAATAGAATAAAATGATGTTAGAACGTCATTTCCGATGTTATCAGGAAGTTTCTATTTTGGCGGGAAATCTTCAATTTTATGCTTCGGAAAACTTGCTTATTCGTCTAAATAGCGTCAAATAACAAAAATAAATGNAAATATATTTTAGAATATTATCTGTAAACATGTATGTATGATGTAATTTATAAATATTATCTGTTTTGCTAAGTTCTGTACAAAAAATAAGGACTTAAGAGTGGTCATTAAGACCCAAAATGCATTTCCATTAATAAAGTCAATATCAATAAGAGTTTTTTGCATGATAAGTTACTGAAGAAAAGCCAAAAACTTTAGGGTTTTTAAAAAATCCACAAAAACCAGTAACAAAATGATCAAGTGCAGGATTTGTCTTTAAGAAATATCTTTCATTTCCACAATAAAAAGTATGCGTTGTTGGATTTGTAGACTTACTTTCTGATCATTCCTCATATATCGTAAAACAAGTTGGTTACAAGGATAAGTTAAATCATAGAAGATGGAACTAAGCACTGTTTAAAATTCAATATTTATCTGTTTAATATAAAATTGTTGCATATATATTGAATATGAAACATGAAAATACTAACATATACAACACCAAACCTTATTTGAGGAATCCACAAAAACTTAATGGGCTCTGGTATTGTGTGTTAGTAGACATGGAGTTATTATTTACTTACTTTAAGTACACAAAAAATATATTTTTCCTGCACTAGAAAGTATGTTTTAGTAAATATACATAAAAATACCAAATATATTTGGTATTTTTATGCATATTATTTTACAATGAAACCTTGTACTAAATTTTTGCATAAAACTTTAGGTGGTGGACTGGGAGGCACTAGAAGAGGTGGACCAGAAGTAAATGTCAAGCATTCTGGTAGAGAAGAGACAAGATTAGAAGATAGATATATGTAAGAATTTTTATTTTTTAATGAAATAGAATTGTTTATCATTGACTCTTAGTTCTTTACATAGTGAACGTAATGATCGTGTGAGAATTGATAGGGAAAGGGAAAGACGACGGAGTAGAAGTAGAAGCAGAGAAAGACGAAGACGTAGCCGAAGCAGGTTGTGATATTTTTCTGAATAACTATAGATATACTAGATTAATTTTTTAACAAAATTATGTTGAAGTGACTGACTGAAATTTGGGAGTAAAAACAGACTTTCTACAGAAAAATGAATGGTATGGCTGAAAGTCCCTTTCAGCCATACCATTGTGAGGTGTTGCTTTGGTATGGCTGAAAGGGACTTTCAGCCATACCAAAGCAACACCTCACAAAATAATAGATAATCTCCCAGTCTCCAGACTGCACTGCTGAAACTTGTTTTAATAATGAAATATGGTACCATCATTAGTTCACAAGTAGAAATCTGATACTAAACCAGCAACATAAAATTACAAAACTAGAGACTTTTTACTTAAGTTTCAAAAAATTATCAGAAAGAAATAATCTGAAAGCTAAAAATTTTATGAAAATCAACGAAAGTGACATACTCAGTTATAACATGCAAGAAGCCTAATTTTTGACTGCCAGAACAAGATAGATAAATTTCTCATTTATAATTTAGTAAAAAGGTTATGGAATTAGACCTTATCTATAAATAAAAAGTAGAAACTTTAGTAACACTTTATAAAATAATGTTTAATTTCCCACAATATGTTTATATGGTTTTGGTTTCTTTTTAGTGAAGCCTTTTAATATGTTCAATGAGTCAAAAGTTATTTAAGACCCTTATACAATCAAACTGGCTGGGAATTTTTGCTCTATAGAAACATGTTATGCTTATGAGTAACTGTATTTGTGAGTCACCCAGAAAGCTACCATCTTGAATTAATCTAATAATGTTTAAATGCAATTGAGGTCATGCAATACATGAAATGATGCTAGAATTTAAAGAAATTTAATGATGTGCTTGTTCTCTTTACACTCTAATCTGTGAAAAGTTATGAAATGAATCTAACCAATGTTTTCTTCCAGCTGGGATACCTCTAACCCTTGGGGAACAAATCTAGATAATCTGACATCTAGAGAGAGGAGTTTGCATGATATTGCAAATTATTTTCATTAACAATTTCTTTATAGAGTCCTTGCATCACATATGTCAGTTGTAAAATTGCTGCAAGAGTTCAAAGAGACTGAATCGAGTTGAAGATAAGCCATGATTGGGACATTGAAACTCATCTTCTAACATCAGGCTGATCTGGATTCATTCCTCGTGTATTACAGGCATCCAAGCATTGTTTTATCATTCCTGGAGAGCAGAAATTTGTTAGATTCATGTGTTTAGAATTTTTCACAGATTAAAATTAGACAGAGAAGTAGTAGTATGCCTTTGCATTTCTCTGGAAATTCTAGCCTCAGTTCATGGTGTTGTACGACCCCACTCCCATTTAAATATTTTGAGGTGAATTCAAGATGATGGCTGTGTGGTTGACACACATCATATAAATACATTTTCCCATAGGTGTAACATGTTTTTGTCATGCCAAAATTTTCCCTGCCAAACTCAATTCAATTTTATAAAGATGTGAATTGACACTTTGTAGATTGTACATTAAATTAATGATTACAAACATTTGTTTTAAATTTCAAAAATGCACTGTATTGCAAAACTTCAGGATAGAGTGGTGCTTACAGATGGCAATCCTAGTCATACTATATAAAGCTGAAAAACCAGAATTTTTCTTTCTGTCACTGTATGCCAAAAATGGACACCAGGGATGCCCCTAGCTATTATTTAAATTAACAATATAAGTTATTTTATATTTTTACAGTATAATATTCAGTATTCAGTAATATTTCGACTTACGCGAATATGGAGTTACACGATTTTCAAACCTCGTCAATTCGTCTTTTGTTTGAGCGCCACGCAACTCTTGATTACTCACTCCTCCCACACTATTATTCAGCTTACATGTTTGGAGATGTCGCGCCGAATTGACACATAGCTACAATTTATTTTGTGTTATTTATTTGTGTTTGTGGTATCTATGGAGACTTGAGAGACTATGTGGTGATTTCTTGTAACCGTGAATGAATCAAAAGACGAGATAAGATTAACGAGAACATTTATTAGCTTACATACATCTGACTTGGATTTTACACAAATAGCAAAATTATACCCCGACTTATGCGGTTATTGCTTGGTCCCACCTATCGTGTAAGTTCGGGGTATTACTGTATTATTACTTTTATTTGTAATTTGGTATGCCCCGATGCCTGCATCGGGCCTTTCGACTGGTATTATATAAGCTTAAAATTTCAAATATGACTGTCGTGATGTGATATTCATTACAAAGTAAAGCAAAGAGTATACACTACTGCTCAAAGTATAAAGTAGAGTTGAGGCTTGTAATTAACCCTGGGGTAATGCAGTGGGGTGTTTTGCCACCCCCAACGTTTTAAAAGTTGCACTATTCATAGATTTCGCAAGAAATATTTGTGTCCTCTTCAGTAGCTTCGTGATTTTATATATAGAGCATGCTCAGAAATTACTACGATGCTGCAGAAATTCCAGTAAGAGAAAAACAACAGTTTTCAGTGGGGTGTCAAAACACCCCACAGTATTAATTACGTTTTTTTTTTAATTTTACAAATATTTATTTAGTTTTTTTATTTTTAAAATAACTATAATGTGACCACATTTATTATTTATAATATAGATATAATAATCAATGTGAATAAAAATAATTTAAGTTTATTTTAATTCAAAATGGCTGACTTTCATAAACACACTGAGAAAATACCAAACATAGCAAGCTGCTTGTCATTTGCATTGAGTGCCAAAGTACAATGTTAGCTATTGAATCAGAGTGACAAAAATGCTTAAACCTGATCCCTCATTATTGGAGACCTTCTTTAAATTGGTGATTTATCAAGTAATTACATGTTCTCCCTATTCTTCTTCTGTTTATATGTCAAATGAAAAATAAATCACTAAATTTAAAAGATTAGTTTGATGATAACATCTGCTCTACTAAAACCAATGTTCTGCCTCCAGTGTACCAAAAAGTTTCTTTTTTGGGACCTAACACTGTAAATTGATATAAAATATTGTCCGATTAAGAAGCTCAAGGGGAAAGAGGTTAGACCTTGTAAAAAAAAGAAAGGATGGGAAAACCATGAAAGACTTCCATATGGCCAGACATGCTCATAGATTAAGAAAAAGAAGATGGAAAGCTGCTGTAAGGTCTTTGGTGTACCAATGTTCATGGTAGTGCCACTAGTGATAGCTAGAGAAACGTGCAAGACACTTCTGTGCCTGCGTGAAAACTGGGTGAAATTGTGATCACTTTCCTTTTAATGGATTCAATATTAACTTTATAATTAAAGAGATATTTAGCAAAACCAATGATTTTGACTAAACAAAATCATTGGTTTTGCTACGTAATTGTAGTTGTTTTTACTTATTTTAGTCATTAAAAATAATGCAGAAAATTGATCTTACTATAAATACTCAGAAAGTTCTTCTGGATATTTATCCTGAAAAATGGAATAAAAACAATAGAGTAACTATCACGTGCAGGTAATGCACAGTATGCAAGTCATGTTAAAATTAAAGTAATGATAAACTTATTAGTTATTGCCATTTTTGGAAAAGCAAAGAATGACAAAGTGCAGTTTTTAGTACAGAATTGTTTAAAAAATGCAGAAATTTACAACCTCGTGGAAATTGTCACTTTTTAACTATTCAACATTTTCATTACTCTTTCAATGGCTGAAGAGCTATCTTATAGAAAAACATGGTTGAGTGACATAGGCATTAGTTCACTTCCAGGTTGTGTGCGGGTGCCATCGGCTCTCGTTTCTTGAGTTTACCATCTTCTCTTTCTTAATCTGTGGGCACACTGAAGGTAGCACTCAATATCATGCACTTGTGTACATGGTCTGTCCCAAAAGTAAGTGTACTGATTTTCTATTTAATGACTGCATCTTAACACATCATTAATTGGTATTTTTGCATTGCTAGATATCTCAGCAGCATATCTAGACTTGTTTCAAGTTGATCAGTTAAGTCAAATGTACACAATCTCTGTGTAAGAAAGTGTTTTAACACATTGTTACGTTTGAAATAGAGTAAAATCTCAAACAATATTACGCTATCAAGTTTTGTGTGAAACTCAAGAAATATGCAACCAAGATATTTGTAGATTTAACGAAAGCTTGTGGAGATGCCACTATTGAGAAACATGATGTTTAGATGGCACAAAGATCCAGGGTAAAGACGATGCTTGTTGTTTTTTTTTTATGGCCATGGAATTGTGCACAAAGAATTTTTACTTTCAGGACAGGCAGTTAACAGGCCTTCTACAAAGATGTCTTGGAATGACTTTGAAAATGGGTCAAAAAAGTCTGCAGGACATTGCAGAAGATTGGGTACTGCACCATAATAACTGCCTGCTCACACAGAGTTAACAATTTGAGAGTTTTGGCCAAGAAAAAATCCCCGCACACCCACCTCCTCCCTAAAGTCTGGACCTAGTTCCATGCGACTTCTACCTATTCCGTAAGATAAAATCCAAGTTGAAAGGTTATCATTTTGAGATAGTGGAAAACATCAAAAAAGTTGAACCAATGAACTAAACACCATTACAGAAAATTACTTTAAGTACTGCTACAACCAGTGGAAAAACTTTGGAACCACTGTGTGATGTTGCAAGGATCATACTTTGAAGGATATTGTTTGTAGTTTGATGTAACTCCTGTATATTTTGAAATAAAAAATCAGTACACTTACTTTTGGGACAGACCTCATACAGCTAATATATTATTTTATTATTCCT
The DNA here is from genome assembly GCF_000671375.1 of Centruroides sculpturatus. NCBI lineage: Eukaryota > Metazoa > Arthropoda > Arachnida > Scorpiones > Buthidae > Centruroides > Centruroides sculpturatus. Next base: position 233,945 of record NW_019385182.1, read on the forward strand.
ACTATATAAGATAGAGGCTAGTGCAGAAATAAGATATAGGCTAGTGTAAATATTTGTCTACATCCTGTATATCTATGCTTTTGCCTCATTATGTTTTACAGAATATAGTAAGAACATAGAAGAGCTTAATCTTTTCTCTTGAAAATTTCCACTCCTAAAACTATGCAACACCATGAAGGAATAGCATAGCCACATGCAAAGTAGAGTTGACAGAGATATGCAGCAGACATCTGTTTATTCAGTAATATGGTCCCAAGATGTTCAACAGGAGAGAGATCTGGCCAGGAAAGGATGCAAATTCTGTTCAGGCCAATGAGAGTTTACCACGCATACGGTCAGGCATTATCGGTCGAAAAGATTACCTTGGTTTCGACTAAATCTTTCTGTTAGTCACAAATAAAGCTAAGGATAAGTAAGATATACTGCGAACAGGGTAAGACAAGAGGACACAGCTGTCGATAGTCACATATATACATAGATTTATAACAATTACAATTATTGGACAACAAGTATGTCAGTTATAATTTAAATGTTTCGTTTCTGACACCAAGAGAGGCACATTAAATAATTCCGCGTAGTTGGGTGTTCAAATTAAAACTTTCGATAAAGTAACGCGTGGGGTGGAAACCGCACGGTTGTTTCACGATTCTTAATGGTTAATGTATTGCAGGAGCCGAGAACGTCATCGTGAGGGACGTCACCGAAGAGAGAAATCCAGGGATCGAGGTCGAGATCGCGATCGCTTGGAGGTGGAAAAGCTGGACGGATTGGACGGTGGCGTGGAACTGATGGTTCCCGAGTTGGAGAAGAAGGAAAGAGAGAGGAAGAGAAGTCGCAGCCGCGAAAGAAAACGTCGAAGGAGTCGTAGCCGCAGCAGAGATCGTTCGAAGAGGAGAGAGCGAGACCGCGAAGGAGGAAGGAAGGACAGAGATCGGGACAAAGACGAGAGAGTTAGAGACGATTCGCAGATGAAGCAAGAAGTCAGCCAAGACGGATATTCCAGCAGCAGCATGGGATACGAAGGGGCCGAATTCAATTATCCGGCCGATCCGAACTCTTTTAAAATCAATAATTATACGACCGACGGAACTTACAGCGCCTACAATACCGAAGGATATCACACTTAGGGTAATTTTTCAGTGTAAAGTAACTTTATATCCAATGACTGTCGCCGTTCTTCGGTCGATCCATTACGAATTCGATACAATAAAACAATTAATTTTAGATAAATTGGACGAGAAAAGCGTTCGATAAATAACATTTATTTCTTATTTAAAATCGGCTCGAACTTGTCAGAAAACGAGAAACCAGATCGCTTAGTTCCGCTTATTGTTAATCGTTAGTTTTAAAAATAAAAAATTCAATGTTAAATAGGTAAGTATAGATGATAAACGAGCGTATCGATCGACCTTCATGATGTGATGTAAATTTTGACTATTGTTGTAATTCTAAATCTTAATTAATTCAGGTAAGTAAGAATGTGACCGACGACACTCCCGCATTATTGTTAACACGCCGTTTTGTTCCATGCAAAAGTTTGGCCTCATTAAAGTAAGATGGATTTACACGTTGACTGCTTTTTATCCATTTCCCTTTTAGTTTTGTGTGTTTATCTCGCAAGATATTAACGGAATATAAACCTTCGATCTTTTAAAACCTGTCCGGAAGTTGGGAAAGTCGGTTTGTGTGTACGAAATTTTGCAAAAATGAGTTTATTCCCTGCATGTGCATAAGTACAGTAAGTAAACTTGTCTAATGGTGAATGTATTCTCACTTGAAATGTTTATAGATACAACAGTAACCAGTCGTATTATCTGGAACGTCACGCTAGAAGTCGAGCATTTATAATGCATAACCGAGTTTACTTTCAATGCTTTAATTATTCTTGTTTTATTGGGTATTAATTAAATCGATACGCTAATGTGTAATTTAAGGGTATGGGGCGTAAAAACGGTCGCTTTACACGGGCCAATTTCCGTTTTGTTTTCGGATTTTCCCTCGAGTGACTGAATTTTTCAATTGTAAATGTGCAGTAATTCTTGAAAGCATCTACTTGTGTACCAACGATGCAATTGATCTAATGCAAATTCGTTACGAAATATTCATATATTTTTATTCTGTTCATTTAATTGTCATCATTTATACCTTTCGGATTTTCGTCTTTAATAGTTTCAAATATCGGCAATAAAAAGTATTTAAAGTAAGCAAATTGTTTGTGGTTTACTTATTCTGCGTGAAATCTTTGTCTAACAAGTAAGAGCAATGACTGCCACTTTGCCGCCCCCTTTACGTAACACGGTCCAAATTGCGGAAATCGAGCGAACTCAGACGTAAATAGGTAAGCGTTAATACGTGGTAAGTGACGTTATCCTCGCTTACATTTTGCGAATTATGACTTTAGTGGTCCGGGAGGTCAAAGGTTGCAGACCGCTGCTCTAGAGTGAGGAATTGTTTAAGAATATGCAACATTCGGTTCACTCGTCACTTATAGAATTTTGGGTTAAAATTAAAGCGTCCGGTTATCCGGCATTCGACATTGTTCCGGATTAACTGCAATGGTCGAATAATCGATGGTTAGTTTAATTCAAAATTTGCTACACCTAGCTACTACCGAGCATTGCAGAAACAGGTAAACCCATTAAACAGTAACAAAATGCCTTTCTGCCAAAGCGTCGGCCTGTGATCTTTGTTAAAGAGCCGCTGTTACTGTTACGAAGGATGGGTATAATTTCAATCGCCATTTGTGTGACTTAATAATTTGCTCAGTTATTCAATGGCCGAAAATTGTGCGAATAGATGGTTGCCGACTCTTTGGTGTCAGGCTGATAAATGACGAAGCTACGACTCACTTTGATTTTAGAATATGCGAAGTTAATTGTATTGCAACAAAATTCACTCTCTGCCATTTAAATCCGCTCAATATCCTGGCAGATGCCAACCACCCGCAGGCACGGCCGTGTTGCGTGTTATCTAAGGATCGAGTGGGGTTTCTTTTGCCAACGTTTACTGCCGATGCCTTATGTTTTGATAATGTAGAGTAGGGTCTTCCGTGGTGAAAAATACCATATTCTCTCTCAATGCAAGATTTTTTAAACTGTCCTATGGGCACAAAGAGGACCTTTTAGCGAGTCATTGTGAGGATGGGGCCCTCAGTCTCGAGTTTTTCGTGTTACAACTCCCAATGTGTCGAACGTGTCACGTGGTACCATCTCGCACTGACGTCAAATCGGTAGTCTCGAGTTATAACTCGCGTGCTTTCCCATCTCACCACGCCAGTTCCTATTCACCGAGTCCAGCATGCGAGATCGCTACACGAAAGTGAAAATGGCTGACGGATACGCTATTCTGATGGTAAATGTAACACGTGTAAACTAATTCGCTTTTGATTTGTTTACAACTTGTTACGGATAGTTGATTGGTCGAATTATTATAGTCTCAAACCCACACGCATTGTAAATAATCCCATCGTACTTAACGACACGCGTCTGAGTATGACGTATTTCCGCTCGCCTTCGAGTTCGCTCGATGGGTTTAACTCGAGACTTCCGATTATGCGAGTGGGTTCGATGACGTCGATTCGAGTACAACGCGAAAAAGTCGAGACTAAGGGCCCGGGACGGACTACCACCCGAAAAATTCCCGGGGCTTCTTCGATCCCGAGTTCCCAGAATGGCGGTTGCCCCTCGACCATCCGCCCGTTGCTATAGAGACTAGTGCCAGGGATGCTGTTTAATGCGCGAAGGTTGAATTCTAAAAGTTGAAGATCACCGACCGTAGTTGATTTGTCTCTCACGCGCAATACGAAACTGCCTTTCGAAAGCGCCAAATTTGCGACTCTTCCTCGATAAACCACATTAAGTGTCCCCATAAACAGTGAGCGTGGAGATAAAGACGCGTATCCGGGCAGAAGAAAATTCACTACTATATTATCGGCAGAATGTGGCAGAAACTGCTTCGTGCAGTGTCAAGGCACTCCGTATCTCGCTGAACTCGAAGCGTGGTAGCTGCTAACCACGTTTAATTACCACGTATAAGGCGTACTGTACGCGATACATTAGATACGTATTCGGTGAAAATTGGATACAGCGTATTTTCGTCAAGCGCGGATGAATATCCCGAACGGATCTTACTCATAAATATTTCTATAACTGGGTAATAACGGGACCTTTATTCATTGGTTGTTCGTCCAGGATCCGGAACGAACCGCTGGTGGAAAATTTCCTCCCGTTATTCGATCCCGGGCGATAGCCTGCCACACTAACTTGATTAATTCGGGGTCCGACGAAAAAGTCAGGGAATTTTTCGCGGTACGGGGCCGCCCCATTGCGGGCTTAAACAAGAAAAGGCCCTTTTAGTGCCCGCGCGACGGAAAGAGTAAGTAGAAAAATAAGCGCTCGATACGAGCCATCAGCCAGTTTAAAAAAAAATTAAGTGCTTCCATCTATTGAGTATAAAACGAATTATTTCTTTTTTTAATTTTTTTAAAAAATTGCATAATAATATTCGGCTCTATATTTTATAAATAAAAGTTGACGATATGATTTTTACATTTTTTAAGTGCAAAAGTAACCGACGGGGGGTTTTACCTGTGGCGACATCTGTTGAGTATTCTAGAAAATTGATTGTATCGATTCGTAAAGGTGGTCCTGGTAATTTATTTTCGGGTAGTATTCAAACGGTAGCTTAGCTATAACTTGTAGTGATTATAATATTTTATAATGATAGTTCGTAACAAAGAAATTACCTCCAATTATAATTCACCTCTCAAAATCAATTAAAGAATATACATTTTTCTGAAATCCTGCATGAAAGAGTAACGATGATCGTCATCAATTGTAATATTAACCGCAGTGTTTCACCAGTTTCGGTGGAACACGATATTCGGTAAGTCCCGCCTAACATCGCTTAATTGCAGTATCGAGTGAAGGATTTAGATAAGAACAGTTTTGATGGATCGGATCGATGGGATGAGGCAACTCGACACGCGAAAGGGAGAAACGCCTCCCGGGAGAATTTCTGTGGAAAATGAACCCTCGGCCTACAGTTCTGGAGGACCCGGAAAATCTTTCGTGGCGGTTCGTCCCGGATACGTCGAGCCCACCCCTCACCACGTTCCGATTCGATCTGGTTGTAGAAACCAGTTACCTATTTCTTCGTACCCTTCGTTTAGACACTAGTCCCACTGGACACTCTATACGTTTGCACACTTCGTAACAATTTGGCACTCGATAATCGACCCAACGAGGTTGTTTCCAACTCCGCCGGGATTAAAATGGCCATAATTTCCGTGATAGGTCCATCGTATCCATAGTTTCCTACGAATACAATGGACCTGCCGAGGGAATTATGATTTTATTCCGCGTGCTTTTCCGTACGTTTTATCGCGCGTATGAAAATGAAGAATGTTATCGTATAGTATTCGAAAGGACCCGTTCTCCATTTTGGTTTTAATTCGAGCATACCCGAAGATCCTTTTTCGGAATAATTTGTTAAGGGCCTACACTATAAAGTTTTTCATTCATCTACGGTACACGTTACGGGGAGAAGCGAAAACGAACCGGTACGCCATTCTTCTAGCAACCTCCAGTTATATTCTCTTACGTCACGATGTTCCACCCCGTCTTCCAAACGCGTCGCGAATCTTCAAGTTTATCTTCGACCGAGCGCGAGATAATAGATCGTTCTGTGTAGCTCACGAGCGGAAACTAATCACACGAGAGGGCGAAACTGCGTGACGTAACAGACCAGCGCAGTTTCTGTCCCGAAACCGTGAAAAAAAATCTTTAATTAAACAGTGGTTAAGGAGCGGCGCCCGTATACTCATCCGGATTACGCTACCGAAAACACAGTTTTACTACATAAAATCGTAGAGAGGTCCAACAAAAGTTTTATACGACGACGTCACAGGTGCCGCCTACCTCATTTGCATAGTCTGGAGGATCTGTAGTTTGCTCCGCAGTAACTGTACAGTCCCGACGGATAAACCAGTACCATAGTACTTCCGGTTTTTTATATTTCGGGAGGATTGGAAGTCACGTGTTGACGGCATTTCTCTGGGAAGACGGGCCACGAACGGTAAGTCGCTTTTCGAATTTTATTTTTTTCGGTCGGGAGGATGACGTATGACGTTAAAATAAACCCCCAAAATAAAGGTAATAAGACAAAATAATGGTAGGGAACGAAACGAAGTGGGGGTTCCCCTACAAAATCGTGCACCAACGAAAAGACTCGCGCAATTTGTACTTTTGCTGGTCTTCTTCTTCCGCTTATCGAATCTACGCTTTCATAAATCTTTTGTTTCCAGTTCGATCCTCAGGTAGTTGTTACGTCACGTCGTGTCATTCGGAGGCCCCGGTACAGTATTTTCGACGGTCGAGCGCTCGTCATGTAACTCGTAATGTTAGTTCTTATCGCCGATGATCCGAACATTAAGGCGCGAGAAAGACTACTCCTTCGATTATTCGATGGTAAAGTTGTATTTTACAACGGGGAGATTTTTAAATGGATTTCGTCTTCCTTGTCGATATTTTAAGTCGGAAGTTTTCGCAGGAACCGAAATCTTCGTAATGGATCTATTTCTTCGTCTTTTCCTCCTGCCGAGCACCGCGTGTTTGCACTGGCGTAGGCAAGATCCTAGTCGTTCTTCGTATCGTATTTCTAGAATTTAATCCTCTTACGTCTAACACCAGGCAGTCGCCACCGGATCTTACGTCAATTATCCGGCCCCCACGCGTCCCGGGTGGAACATTACGAAAAATTCCCGCACGAACCCGTTCCGAGTGACAAGTTCGTGCTTGTCGGTCAGATCGTTTTCTGAATGGCGTCGTAAAGTAACTTTCGCCATGATCGGGTCGTAAACGCCAAAAAAATGGGCCAGACTCGAATTATTCATTTTTACAGACACTATCGATGCTTAAATTCGTTAATTCATTTAATTATGTATCGGGAAGAGTATCAAATTTTTATAGACGGCCGGTGCAACACCCTCTTTAATTTTAGATCCCTGCGGAACATCACTGTAGAAAATGATGCCATATAAATATTGAATCACTCTCTCCGAAACTAAAAAAAGAAGGGGGAACTGCACAGATATCGAGTTTCTCCTCCGCTCTAAAAGTATCTCTCGCTCTTTGTTACTTTATGATCCACGTTCCGATTCTCGAATGTTACCCAATACGTCATTACACTAATACGGCATCAATTGCAATCCCCTTAAAATGAGACCAGGGGTAGTTGCACGAGTCATTTACTAAGAACAGAAGAGAGTCGAATTGGTTTTTCGAAGCTTAATGACGTAGAGCGGGGGTGAGGGACCTTTCAATCGCTTATTCCAAGAGATAGGCGTGAAGAATTTAGCACTCGTGTATCGGAAGATGTAATTAGTAGTGTGGCCTTTGAATATTAAGATACGGGAAAAGTATTGCCAGCGGACGAAGAGCGTGCGACTTCCGTACGTTACGGCATTGATTTTCAACCGGGATGCGGCGAAGTAAGGCTTCTTACGCCACAATAACGGTACCATAATAGTTTTTACGCGGCACTTATTACTAAAAGTGTAATAACTTTACGTTGACAAAGCGAGGGTGCCACAAAACAAAAATCACCAAGTTGGGGTGCCGCTATATGGAAAAGATGGCAAAACACCGAGTTACGGTCATTAAACGGAGCTACCGATTAGCGCTTTATCTCTTTCGTCACCGCATACCGGGCCCTACAGGCATACACTTATTAATATTGGCACGCCGTGCCAAAAGACGGGCTCCCCGCCGGGTCTCTAGATACGCAAAAATTAACATTTGACAGTAAAATTCTAGAAAAAAATGTGGCATAAATCACACCAGACTATTTTATAATTAGATTAAATTTTATACAATAGAATTAAGTATATTTGGGCAGGAGGGAGAGGAAAAAATGAAGACGTAATTGTAATTAAAATGATTCATATCGTGCAGCGGTCGCAATTGTATGGGGTTTATAAGCAATAAAACTCGGATTTGTTATTTTATTACGATTCTCTCGACACGTGATACGCGCGGCGTAATTAAATTAATTACATCCTAAGCGCGTACATTAAAATTTATCGCCGAAGTCGTCGATTTTCCCCCCTCGAATACGTCACAAACCGGAATCGAGAAAAAAAAGTAGCGGCGAACATCTGTCGAGCCGGGCGGTGACGTAACTTCCGAAGTCACCGTCGTTAAAACGAAGTCGTGGACGGTTACGGCTTATAAAAAAGAAGGAATTTAACCCGTAACCGGGTGTAAAAAAGGCATAAAACGGCCATTTTTTTGTCGGGCACGTAACGAAATAAATTAACAAGCGGACGAGAGAATAATTTGGAAACGTCACCGACGACTTATGTCCTCGAATCCAATGGAGGTAGAGTCGACCATCTGTCGCCGGCTAATATTTTTCTTGCCGATGTACGCGCTTCATCATGACACGGAATACATCATCATGCCCCTGCAGCATTTCAGGAATTTTAAACAGGAGAACCAAAACAAATTTCGCGAAAGTGCCAAGAGAATTTCCGGCAGGAGGAGGAGTTTGCGCGTCGCTTACCACCAAAGGCCGAAAGCCAACGGCTTCTACCCGTTACGATGCGAGGAGGACGCCTTTCCCCCCGCTCCTCCCCCCACTCCCGTTACCGAGACGGAAGTCGTCAAAACCCGCAGCCACAGGTGAGATTAATTTTAAGTTTAACGGTTATTACCAAATGCCCTCCACAGATGGCGCCACCCGCCACTCGGCCCTTCGTCCTATTATCTAATCGCTTTTTCTATCGTTACGTCATCCAATTACGCCAAATCGATTGGGTGTAGATTTTTAATTCGAAATTTTAAGATTTACGTCACGCGAATTTCCGTTTATATCGAAAGTTTTGCTGGAAATAATTAAGAAGTAAAAATGTTTTAAGACGTAAAACAAACAAATCGCTAAATTTGGAGAGTTTTAATTAAAAATATTTTTAAGAAAACGAAATTTCAATCCTTCTAAAAATAGCCATTTTATTTCCGGGCGGGGGAGGCCGAGTCGCCGACTTCCGGAATTTTCTTTCGGCCAACTCTTTTAAACAATTGCGCGCGTCAAAAGAACTTTTCTTTTATAAAAGTGACGTTTTATATTTTTATTTTTAATCATTTTTATATTAAATGTCGACTTTTACGAATAATAGTAATGAAAAAAATCGACAGATGGCAGTAGATGCTGTCGATAAAATTCGCTTTCTTGCCGTTGAAAAAGTGTTTAACATGTTGTTATTATTGTCAGAAAATCGTTGTTATACTCTATTAAATCCGTATTCGGACTGACGTTTAAAATTAAATTCGAAAAGAAAAATTACTCTGGAAAAGGATAAAAAAAAGAGAGGAGGGAGGAGAAGCGCGACATGGCCACAATCCATCAATAATTTGTCATATTTAATTAAAACGGACAGTCGGCGACTTAAAAAGAGTTTAGCTTGGGTAAGGGGTTAGAGAAATTATCGTGAATTCGTCCTTCCGTAGGAGCGATTACGCTAACATCCGGTTAAACGGAACCCTCGTAATAGTGTATAGTATACACTATTGATGGATAGTATACACTAGTGTATAGTATACTACTGTCGGGGATGGTGTGTGTGTACTATTACCACCAGTGTATACACACTGGTGGTAATAGTACACACACACCATCCCCGACTCTGGAAAGATACGGCTTAACTCTGGTAGTGGTACGTACAGTACACACTGGCACGCGCCACACCCGTAGTAGTAAACGCGCGATCTCCAATAACGCGATGGCCGGTAAGACGAAGATAGATTTAGTTAAGAAAATGGCGCTGTGCGCATCTTCTAGGTCGTCCCGTTTAATCTTTGCGATGTCGGAAGAAAAAAGGCTGGGGGATGCATTTAAATTGAATAAACGATAAATATTAATATTTTTATTTGCGCCGTTTACGAATGTTTACGGCTGGAGTTTTTGTTTATGCCGAGTTCTGCAATGCGGTGTAGTTAACGCCATCTGGCGTACGAATTTATTCATAAATAAGGGAGAATTTGATTAACAAACCTCGAGAGAGAGCGAAAGATACGGATTTATTTTTAATTACGGCAAACGGCGACATTAATTAAAATTTACCTTCTAATTCGATTAAAATGGCTTGTCTAATTACGTAAAAGTCTAAATTTCATTTAAACGATCGATTCGCTTTACGATTGGTCCGAAGAGAGTGCCGCGTCATCGTTTTTCGAAATTTTAAATATCGAACGGTGATTGGTCGATGGGTTTTTTTATTTTTCTCCCACCGCCCGCCACCGTTTTCCCGGCGTAATTCGTCCGGTCGTCTGTCCTAAAACTTTTTCGGGAGCGGAAAGGTGGGTCGGCGCGTATTCCGCTAGAAGACGGCCGGAAATCGATAGGCGGAAAGCGCCTAAAAATTATGCAAATTAATCCGTAAAATGGCCATTTAAGCCCCCGAAATTATTCCGGCGGACGTTAATTAAATACCGGTAGTATTTGGGTTTAAATATTGATTGACGAGTTTCGGATAAATCAAATACAATATGGCGCCGGTCGGATAACCCGCTTAAAACAGATTTTGTCTTCAATTAATTTCAATTTAGCGCAGTAAACAATGGGTTTGATTTATCGAGAGGCTCCCAACAGAACAGCTGCAAATGAAACGAAACGTTGACATTACAATAAGTAATCAGCACGCCCGATACGATTTATATCGGATTTGCCATTAGGAGGAGGGTAGAAGAAAGGAAAAAAAGGAAAAACATAAAAACTGATCAATTTGTGGGAATGAAGATATGTTCTGGATCACGCAGTTTAGGGAGTAATGCGATCTGCAATCTCTCCCAAACTACCAGAAGACAAGTAAAACACTGGAAAAAAAAAATAAATTGTAAAGTATTAAGCGCAGTATCGAAGAAAAAGGATCCATTATGTGGCAAAGGCGCGCGCCAAATAATGCATCCATCAAATTCGATTAAAGAAGGTAACAAAAGACATAATGCAATTGCCAGAAACTTCCCAACACGAACGGCAAACAATTTTCTTCCCAGATGCGCAAAATCCGCGCGTGAAAATGCCCGGGGCATTTTTAATTACCCGGCGTAATGCCCGACTTCGACGTCATTAGCGTTATTGTTACGTATTAGACGACGCGGTAATCGTTCTCTGATTAGCTCGTTTGGTGAAGTGTCATCATCGCCGCACGAACTCTCCCCCGCCCCCCGCGGAGGGCGCGCGCACCTTTTAATAACGTGGCCGAGAGAAGGAATAAATTGAAGAGGGGGAGGGAAAAAAATCGGATATTATGGAATTGGGTGAATATTTTAACAAAGGCCAATAATAAAGGAAAAACGCCTTATCTGAAATTGTCACCTGAGAGACGTATGGACGTTGGAATTGTTCCAAATAGTCCACGTTGAAATTCAATTTCTAAACAGAAATTGAAGTTTGACCCGAACTTAAAAATAACATTTTTATGCTCTCGCTTTATTGTTTATGTAAAGTTTAGGGGGATTAAAAATTGAAGTCCGCGAATAAAATGTATAAATGTACTTTTTTTTCTCTTCCTTTCCTTCGTTAAATTCCCGTGTTTTAAGTGTTGGGCGGAGGCAATTTCTTTGCGCCTCTTCCACTAATTTAATTGATTTCTAGGGTAAATTTTGCAAGATTTGATCCGCTAAATGACCCTAAATTACCCTTAATCTAGTTTTTTTCCCCTTAACCCGGGCGACGTGTGTTACTTTGCGGATTGCCGGTGTCGAATGGGATGGCGGTACGCGCGAGATAAATACTTTATGAGACCGAAGCCACGCGTGTCTTATTCATTAATCTCACCTGGTAGAAGGGAAAAGAGGACGATCGTCACCTTTCCGTGCGACTCCATTAACCGTGAGGCTCTATTAACCGTGCCGCTCCTTCTTCTAATTGATTTCTGCAAGAATTGCCGACGAATAAATTTACGGCCCGCATTTAATTCGGCCGCCATTCCAGGTGTCGATACGATTTAAACACTTAAACTACTAATCTACCCCATTAATAACGCTAAATATCTTGTCGGCAGTTGATAATCCGCGCTCTTAATATACTACTTGCGACGTGTACGGGCATTAAAATACACGAGAATTGTTTGGGACCGACTTTTCCGTCGCCCATGAATTTTTTAAACGCCCTCTTTTTAAATTCATATTGTTCTTGCCGGGCATAATTACAGTCTACTTTATGTATATTTAAGAGGGGGGACGGGAAAAAACATTGGGAAATGCGCTAAATCGAAGGCGCGCTTCTACTCGAAATAACGGAATTTACGTAAATCGGAAACAATACGTCGGTGGTCGCGCGTCACGCGGCGTAATCGGCGCCGCGAATTAAAAAGCGTTATTCGGAGGAATTTAACGTTTAAATTTGTAGAAAACGTTGATGCATAACATTATGAACGTGAATATTTTATGGACGTTTTCCATAATTAAAGAAGCTGCCTTTTATTAATTTAAAAGCCACATTAGTCAATATTCCTCTGTCGGGCGCCATCTGTTGACCGTTTCCTAAAGCTATCTGGAAATATTTACCCTCACCCCGATTTAGCGCCTCCCGAAAGGCGTGTTTCTTCCCGCGTTTAACGGAGGAAAAAAATTCTAGGAAATTTTAGAAATGCGCGTAATTAATCGGCGACTTACAAGAATTTCGTTACTAATGCCGGCGAATTAGCGTAATAACCGGGATTATATATTATAATATTAATTAACATTTACACGCCGAGTACTGTATAATATTAAGCGATGAATAAATTTAAGCGGTAGAGTGGGGAAGATTATTAAATGTCTGCGAACGGTAATTGCGGTAGTGTTGGCTCCTTTAATTATTCCGCTGTCCCCCCCGGGAAAGTGTCTTCGGAGTATCGAAGGGAGGGGGGAGAAATTATAAATATCTTTCGAGTGTATTTAGCAGTAGCTTTTAACTAGTTTAGGCAGTGATTCAAGGGGTATGCGCGCGATTAGAGCGCGGCCGGCACCTTTCCACTTAAGGGCAGGTGGAGGGACGGTGGAAAAATGCAACCCCTTTAAAGTGGGTTAGGCGAGAAGGAAATGTTTATTTGCTTAAAGAAAGAGTTTGGTTTAGGAAATAAAGAGGATGTTTAATTCGTTCGACAAAAGAAACGGTTAAGTTCCTTCCCCTGCTACTTGGCAAGGGTTCGGGAGTGGAATCTGCCAGCCAAAACTCTAAATATAATCGCCAGTTGCATACATCCCGAGCATCTTTTGGTGAACAATTGATCGGATGATGTAGCACCTGATTTGATCGGGAGCTCATCTCCGATTTAACGCCAATCCCGTGAAGATGTGAAAAAATGCGGCCTCTTCCGGACCACCCAAATGTAAGTAAAATCGAAGAATATAACCTCTTATCGCCGTCCTCCATCTTCGTCTAACGTTTAATTGTTTGTTCCAAGCCTCCCGGCCGGTCGCCATTTTGCCTAAAACTAAATTACTCTTCCTTTTTTTCGGCTTCCCCCTCGACTGGCGAATTAAATTAGCGGCTTTAATGATTCTCCTATCTTCGAATTCATCTTCCGGCATTCCTAAGACCCATTTACGCGCTCCCTGCCCATATACAGGCGCGCGCCGATTTGTTTACCCCAATCACGTGGTGGCCTACGAATTACGCAATTCATAAATTTTAAAAAATCACCCCGATTGGCGTTAATAAGCCGGAAATGCGCGTGACGTCGGAGTTTGCCTCGCCATTGGCCCCTGGGAGCGGGCCGCGTGAAGCGGGGAAGGAGTTAGCGCCGGGCGTAAAAACGGGGGAAAGGGCCGGGTTATTAATTCGTAAACACTAAATATCGCGGTGTGAATTCCCCGCGTCACTTCCGATTGGTTTTATTTAAGGAGTTTAACATTTGCATACGGTTTAAATTTCAAATTCGGTGTTGGTAGGTGTTAAGCGGCATCCGGTCGAGATCTTTATCACTTACTTTAGCGGAAAAAAACCAAAAGAACTCAAATCCCCCGGTATTAAAGGTATTAAGGCACGTGATTTTTTAGATTCGAATTTTATGTTTGTGGATTACAAAGCGCCCCGAGGCGAGGTTCTCCGGTGTTTCCATCTTATCAATTGTTAAAGGCGGTGTGACGTTGGAGCGGTTAGCGTAACGACCGGTGGCCCACGTTCTCGTGGAAATGGCCCGCCTACGGGGAGCGATGCGCACGTTCCACTCGGACGAATCGCATTAACACCGGGATTGCCAGCACTCGCCGTGTTCCACCAGGGGGGTTTTAACAGTTGGCAAAAATGTCTCCCCCCGACGACAATTCCCAGCCATTAATCTTTTTAACGTCTGCTAATCGCTTTCTCGCGATTAAGTTATTAAATTATTAATCTGTAGCGTTATCGCTAATGCGGTGGCTTCTCGATCGTTGTTTTTACGCGTACTCTATTCTTAGTCGGCGCCGCGCTACGCGACCGTCGCGTCGACCTTCGAACCCGACTCGGATCTTAACTGCGTCACACCCTCTAATATTCTCCACCCTCCTCGAGTCTGCCAGCTGGCGCCGGGAGTGCGAAAGATCCGTGAAAAACGCGCGAGGATTCGAACCCGATCTCCGACGAGGTAGAAGAATGGTCGAAGAAAAACGCCGCGCCCGGCACGCGACGCCGCGACCGTTCCCCGATCGACGACATTTTACGAAATAATTAGCCAGGGTCGACAGTTTAAACTTGAATTCTTGGCAAGAAATCTGTTAGAAGGAGTTTCGTTGGTCGACGGATAGCGCGCGACGTCACGCGTCATCCCGAAAGCGGAAATTCTTACCTCGGAAGCGGAAGTGGTCGGTCCTAATCGTTCGTCCGGTCGAAGGCATTAACCGACGTAAATTATTTATTCGGGGTGTTTCCCTAATAACGGTTTTATCCGATACGTCTTCCTCCCGACGCCCCACTTCCGGCCAGTTCCACTTCCGGTTGTACTTCCTCCTTTCGTCCTCCGACTCGAAAGCGGGAATTCGGTAACGTTTCCGAAGGCGCGGTTAAAAATATCGTTTCTGGAACGAAGAAGGGAAGAGCGAAAAAACGTGGAAGGACGAACGAAATCATCTCTGCCCGGTCCGGGGGTGGCGCGAGGAAGATTCTTTCCCCGTCGCGTGCTCGAACCCGCAATCGACGTCACGGGTTTTGACCGGGCGCGTGGAGCGTAGAGGAAGAGGAGCGGCAGACCCTCCTTTACAAGGGATTAGAGCTTCTAACGAAAGACACGAGAAACTGCCAACCGGGTTTATTCTAAACGTAAATTGGCTTTACGTCTCTCGAAATAGGTCTTCGCTTCCGTAAACGGTGGCGCCAGCTCTGCTTCTCCTCCGCTTCCTCCCCGTAAACATTCCTCCCCCGCATTCCGGTTCGAATCCACCCCTAAGATCCCGTCTTCGCGTCCTTACCCGGGTGCGGGGAAAAGCGTCACGGACAGACATTCCGCCGCGTCGGGCGCCGAGGAGACGGAGGTCCGAAGTCCCGCGGAAAGGGGGGGAGAAAGAGCCGAAACGGAATGCGCGTGCCTCCGGAGCGCCGGAAATCGGTTCGATACGGACGGCCGACGGTCGATAGTCGTCGACTCCGGTTCCGATCTCCGGCGCGGCATTTCCGCGGAACCGGCGCACGTTCCGGCCCTTCCCGCCGACGGAGGCGGGGGAATTTCCCTACCCGCGGCGGGAATTTCCCCCGGCCGCGGCGGAGGGGCACGTAAAAAATAATAATCGGCGTCGGCGGAGGTTTCGGGCGCGCGTGCCGCCCGGGGGCGGGAGGCGGCGGAAAGGAGGCGAAGAGACGAATCGAACGGCGGCGGTGGACTGGCGCTACAGCAGCGACGCTCGGCGGTGGTGGTGGCGGAGACGGCGGCGCAACAAGGCATTCGGTGGGAAGCGGTCGCCGGAGATGTAGCGGGGCGTCGTCGACTAGGCCACGAGACTCTTCATCTACCTGTGGATATTTAAGTGTCGATCGTCGATGGCCATGCTTAGAGGTCTACCGGGAGGCGCCGGGGGTGGCCTAGGAGGCGGCCCGTGGGACAAACTCATCCAGACTTTCAACAAGCAGCAACTGTCGCAAATCCCGACCAGGTGAGTCCGACGGGGGCCCTCCTGCCCCGCCGCTTATCGATTCCCTCCGCCGCCCCGCGCCCTCCTCCGCGCGCGCGCCCGGCCCGGACGCTTCCCCTTTGACCCCGGAGATCGATGGCAGGCGGACCCGGGGGTAAAAGTTCCGCCCGCGGACGACGACACGTCTCTCCTCCCCTTTGCCGCGGGAACCGCGCCTGGGCGCGCGCCCGTGGTCTGGCTCGGGGAGAGGAGGGGGTTTAAATTGCCGGATCGGATGGCACGTGCCGCCGTCGAGTTAGGTGGTGGCCGACGGGCGCGCCGACGTATCGTCCGGGACGCCTTCCCTACGCGGGCCGGAAATTTGGCGGCGGCGGCGGCGGCGGCGAAAAGGTACCGTCCTTTCCGCCGCCGTCGCCGCCGCGCGCATCCGCGCCGCTTCTCCCGCCATCCTTCTTTACCTCTACCTACTCCGGCCCCGGTCCTCGGGAGCGGTGCCGCTTCGTCGACGCCACCGTCTCCGGACGCGGCACCCCTCCCTAGGATAGGATCTCTTGGGATCCGCGCCCGAAACTATCTCCACGGATAATCGAGAGAACCTTTGCTCTTTCACCTTTCGTCCTTCCGGCGGCGTGGCGTGGCCGAGCGCGCGCGGCGCGTGGTGGCGGCTTTTAACGTCTTCTCGTTTACCCGTGCATTTATTTCCTCTTTCTCCCCGCTTTTCTGACGTCCGTCGCCCGGTCCGGAACCGGAAATCGCCGCTGGACGGGTGACGAAAAGCGTGACTGCGAGCGCGTGCAGCTTTTTTTCGGGGGGAGAAGATATTTCTTCGCGTGGATGACGTGGCCGACGGCGGCGTTTCGCTGGGGCAACCGAAAGTAAACAAGAACCTTTCGCGGAATCGAATGACCTTTCCTATCGACTCGGCCGTTTCTCAAACTCGTCGGAAACTTTTGCCGGGAAACGGCGCTCCGAGGGGAAATTTCCTCCCCCGCCCGAATTTCTCTTCTCGTCTTCCTCCGTAATTAAGTGGGACGGAATTCTTCTCCTCACCGCGGAATTTCCGGAATCCGTCCATCGGCCTCCCCCCCGGAAGCGTAGGGGTAAAGAATGCATCCGATTTCGGACGTCTGTTCGTTCGTCCTTAACTACCTTACTTAATCTCGGCACGTGCCGGGTGGTCTTTCCGAAAGGAGAAACTTTGCCCGAATTCCGTCTAGCGGGGAGGTTTCCTTCCCCCCGTCGTTCGAGTCCGATGCTATTTATAAAAATCGTATTTATTTAAAGTTTGTTCTGTCGATCGATCCGCTGGAGTTTTATAAATCTGCCGCGGCGTTTCCGGTTACTTTTGTCGTATTCCTCTCTCTGTCGTGCCGTATTTATCTGCCGCGCGGACTCCGACTGAGGAAAGTAGTGTCGTCTGTCGTGATAATTCCCTGTTCCGCCGGCGGGTGGAGAGAGGGGACGCTTTATCTTCTGCTTCGGATCGGTCGACGGACGGACGCGAAACGTCATTCGAGAAGAAAATGCGAAAAAGCGAAACGCGAAGTCGGATTATCGACTCGCTCCTCTTCTTCTCCTCGAACAGAAAAAGCGTCGGCCACTTCTCTCTCTCTCTCTCTCTTTCTATCAATTTTACAAACGATGACCTTTCGACCTTTCGCCGCGCGTTCTTTAAGGCCTCTCTCCCGGTTTCATCGCTTTCTTTCGGGGCTCGAACCCGGTGTCTCCAGTCGATATTCTCTCGTTTCCTCCCCCCCGCGCCTTTTCTCTCGATTCCACCGAAAATATTTCTATTTCGCCTTCGATTTATTCTTTTCCATTTGGCGCGGGTGAAATGCGGCGAAACGGACTCGCGGGGGCGCCGTCTCCCCCGGCCGTTCCGCCGCGCGCCGGAGTGGCGGGGTGTGGAACTCGGGGGTCTATCCGCCGATATTTTGGTTAATTGAAAAGTTTCTGAGGGGGAACGGCGCTCGCCACCCCTCTAAAAGAGAATTAATCCGATTCTTTCCTACCAAATCGACGTTACGATGCGCGTTAGCTGTTAACGTTTGTACGGGTGGAGACGGGCATTGTCCATTAATCCTCGACGCGTATCCGATCGTTAGATCTAACGCCGGGTAACGTTCCTCCTCCCCAATATTTCGGATTTAACGCCCAGGTAGCCGACGATATACCGGGGTTCTTCCCGCTCTCGTAAGTCGGGCGTATTTACGGGAGAGGGAACGTAAGTTCTTCCCCTTTTCTTCGGATTCCGAGAAGGCCACCCGGGGAAATACGGCGCTTTTCGTGTCGGAGGAGCTCTCGATCTACCGGCGCGACCCTTCCCCGGCGCGAAAGGGTGGCGCCGTCGCCGACCGTCGCGCGAGAATTTCGTCCGGATTTCTAAAAAATGCGGCTTTTACCTGTCGACCGATCTGGCAAGATTTTTATCTGCACGCGAGACTGGGGAGGACGTTACGGCGGCGGGGTCGGAGGACCGGGACCGGGAAGCGTTAATATCGTCGGAATTGGCCGTCACGCGCTATAAATCGCCACTTAACGAGCGATTTTCGGGTCCGTACCCCGAGACGAGCGGCAAATAATCGAGGTAATCTGTTTGGCGGGGGGAAAGAGTGGTGGACGGCATCTGTTCTCTCTTCGATAAGACCGCTCCTCTTATCTACGAGTTCCGTCGGCCCACGGGTCCTTTCTACGACCGACAGGGGACCCATCGGCGCTATCTCTTCTCTTTCTCGCTCCCTTCCCCTTCCTACCAAAACGGCGCAGTTTTGAGGTACCCGCGGACAGCGGCGCTTTAAAGGGGACCGGGTAGTCTCTTTCCAGCACCGACGCGACGTCACTCGATCCGCACCCCCTCCTCCTTTACCGCTGTTAGAAATGGCCTCCGTAACGCGTTACCGCGCGAGAAAAAGTTCTTTGTAACAGTTTATCTACCATCTCGAGGAACGGAGTGACGTTATCGTTTTTGCACTCCGCCCGACAGGCAATGGAGGAATTTTTATGCTTAATTTGACAATTATTAAGTGTTTTTAATTATCTTAAACGTTGTTTCTTCCCCCTTTTAAATGCCGGCGCAATTTACGGATAGATAAACACCGGCCCGTAGGTAACGCGGCGGTTTCTGCCGCACCCTGCTGGCCACAGGCGAGTACTGGCGTTACGTAAACAAAAGACGATAATTTCGTTACGTTGGTGCGTAACGTAATTTTACTAATTACGTTAGCCACACCGGGAAAAACGACTCCGCATCTTCCTTCTTCGTACGGGAACCACCCCGACAGATTAAAAGCGGGTAATTTAGCCATCCCGGATACTCCGCCAAATCCGGATTAATCGCGAAAATCTCCCGGTGTTTTCCGGTCTCCGACACGTCGTTTAACGCGTACGCGCGGGTTTCTCTTTCATTCTTATAAGCGCTTCTTTAGGCAATTGGCTTTCCTTTACAGTCTCTTCTCAATGCCGTGACGTATTACAAAGTTTTGGTGTATGAGATTGGGGTAGGTCGACACTCCTCACGTCCGTAACGAAGTAATGCGGCAAAAGGCATGGCACATTAATTGTCGGGTATAACGAATGAATGGATTAGTTGGTCGGAATGTCTTCCGCACGGTAGCTCCATCAATATTTCCAAACCATTGTCTCGACGCTAATGCAATAACGATTTGTCAGCCGCACGTACTGGCCCGTCACGTTGGCGGTACGTAATATCTGTGTACGCGTGCGACGGGGCAGGGAGGAATGGTATTTAAGGTGGCCTTTGGCAACCGGTGTAGAGGCCGGCCAGGGTCTTCCAATCGGAAGAGTGAGGTGGGGTCCCGGTTCGAAGACGCGCGGAGCTGAGTATATTTTGGTCGGCGGAGGTTGGACCGCGTCCAAATATCTCGAAAGCGATCTTATGAATCATCATCCGTAAATGTCCGTCTCGCTTATCTCCTCCTTCCGATCCGTATCGAAGAGGTTCGAGTTCCGACCGACTCCCCTCCCTAAATAGAATCCCCCTGGCGGCGCCCTCTTAATTAAATCGGCCTTCCGGGGAAGAAATTGGCAAGTCGAGCGCCATCTTCTTTTCTTTTTTCCTTTCGTCGATGGAAATAACGGCGTTTCTTTTGTTTATTTTCGTACGTAAAGAAACGTACGACTGCGCTAATCGACGTCGACGGACCCGCGTTAAATTTAGGAACTCCGCCGCTTCTTACCCGGGGTGTCCGAATGGGGAGCGAAAACGTAAACAGGAAACGGAAGTGGAACGCGCGCGCGCTAAATTTATTCCCCTTTCCAAGGACGACCTCGGAAAGCGAAAATTTACGCGTTTCCGGTTCCGCCGCCATCCCCGGCCTTCGTCGGCGCGAGGTAAAGCATTTCCCTCCCCCCGCAGAAGAGGGATTCTCCGAAAATTTGTAGATAATAAGCCTCATAAATATGTAAAACGTTTCGTGCGCTTCCGAGTCTCGTATTAAAACTGGTTTTTTTTTCTTCCGGTTATTTCCGGTTTTCGTAGGAGTGGGGTGTGTCCCGGTCTTTCCCTTAATTCCCTCTATTTCCGGTTTTTTCCGTTCGGCAATTCCCTAAACGTTTAGAACACCGCATCGCGTGAATCTCCCGACAATCCTCCCGCCTTAGCCTGGTTTCCCGCGGCCGCTACACGCCCGCCCGCCCCTGCATTTTCCCGGTTTCCCACCCCCGCCACAATACAATAAGAAAGATAAATACAAAAGTACGCGGTGTCCGCAGAGAATAGAAGCGGCTTACGTATTATCAGTCTGCATTGTTAGTTGGCCTATCCGTAAATACGTTGAGCCGGTGTTTGCCACACAACGTTAGAATGTATACTTAATACTTTCTTCCTCCTTCCTTCGGCGTTACCCTCCGAGCTGTACATGGATTCGAACCCCGCGCGTGACTAGTTTTGATCATCGATATAATGGATACTACGCACAAGGTATTTCTCCGGAGAATTATACAATATTTAATACAGGAATTATGTTTCTGCAGAGACAGCAGGATACAACACGACTCTTTCGGACCACCTTGGTATTATCCGGTACCGAATTTGCGAGTGACACCCTTATATACAGTGTTTTAACCGGCGATTTTTTGTATTCTTTGTGTATTTTTTCCAGAACTTTTCTATAATTATTCGGTTTTCGGTCTTCCTTCGGTACAAAGGACGATTAAGGAAGTTTTCGCGCGCCACTTTCCAGCAAAGAAGGAATAATGAACGCTCGAACGCGCGCGCTGTGCGTCTATAAATTCGGTAATTCGGCAATTCGGACCCCCCTTTAACGTCGTCGTAATTTACGCTCCGAGCCATTTAACGACCTACGAGATAAGAATCTCGCGGGTTCTCTCTGCCTTTTATATCCCGGTATAAAGTGCGCGCGGAAGAACACCTCTAGGAAATTATAAACCGAGCATTAAAAACAACCAAAAAAAGGTATAACCCTGGAAGTAAGCGACCTCTTTCGTTAAAATAATTTCTTCTTCCATGACGTCGATTCGAACGTTCCTCCGGCGGGTCCTTTAATCCTCTAAATCGGTCGAAGGGGGCGAATTCCGTCCCTCTGTTTCCCACGTCCCGATTTAATAATCCATTCCGAAAATCTTTAGTACTTTCCGGGTATGATGCCTAAACGTCACAGAAGGGCAGGGTTACGTAAGTCAGAGACTACTTTGTATTCTTCTCGAGGGATTCTTTTCGACTCTGTAGTCGGGGATTTACGAATTTTCCGAGGCATTTGCGGTAATTCGTAGCGCGGTAGAGGAAAATTAGCGTCGGAACGGATCGATGATAAATTAGCACGCGCCTTTAATACACCCTCGTTTGTGGGTTTAGCCGGTCGTTTTAACAGTGTAATTAAGACAAAAAAATGGGAACTTCTGGCGTAATAACGACTGGAAGTTCTCGCTATAACGGGGTTTTTCCACAGCCAGCCAGAACCTGGCTAAGAAGAAGGGAGATAATTTCTCTCTCGTGTTAATAATTCGGAAATTACGATTAAGATTACGCAGGGGGTCGACCTGGCTTTAGCGTTGGGTCGGGTATTTAACCAAACCCTTTGGTGAAATACGTGATATTCGATGCGTAAAAGTAATAACTAGAATGTACCGCATCTACGGCCAAGTGACGAAGTGTGACGGCACTTTAATTTCCACCCCCTTATCTCAAGTGTTATCGAAATAATTGTTTCCATTTCGAACAATTCAGCGTTGTTATTGGTGCGTTTAAATTCGAATCGGGTAAATAACCGACCGCGTTAAAAACACGTGATATTTTGCCTTAAAAAGCATATAATTATTGTCGTTCGTGGCGTAGAATTCGTACATTCCTGGTGATAATTTAAAAATATTTAATAGAAAAAAATGTAATTGTAGCGTAGTGTATTGCTGTATTCTGTTCCCGCTTCCTTTATTTGTGTGCGCAACTGTAATTGCACGGTGTTCTGTTGTGTGTTGTTGCGCTCTGTTCCCGCTTCTTTTATTTGTGTGCAGATGTAATGGATGTTTAGTGTTGTGTGTGGTAGTGTGTTCTGTTCCCTCGTCTTTCATTTGTGGATATTCGAAAATCGCCTTTTGATCTTTTATCGAAGTGATAAGTAAAAGTGTTAAGACGGATAATTTCTTGCTGGTGTGACGGCAATTGTTAACAAGATGGAATAATTTCGGGACATATGTGATCAATATTGTCGTAAGACACATTAATTTCGTATAATAAAAAATTCATTACCAATAAATGAAAGCTTTTATGACGGAGTGTAAGAAACACGTACATCTCTTCTGTACTACTTACATATTTATATACACGTAATAATCCGGGGAGGAGCAACACCAGGATTTAGACGGAAGGCGAAAGACATGTGAAGAAATTGTCACGATATTCTTCCATCTGTTGTGCTCCTTTTATAAATAAATAAAAGTGTAAAAGGTTTAAAGAAGTATTTTTGGAATGCGGGGGGTTAAATGCCCCCATTATACCGGGGTATTGTTAGATTTTCTAATAGAGAAAAGACGTGGCCTGTATTGAGTGTGGAAATCAACTTTCTATTGATAGATTTAGTATCGTAATATACGGTTACCTCGATATAACGCCTTCGATCCGTTAGGAAACTCTTATTCCGAGTACAAATAAGGGAAGGGGATTTAGTTTTGATTAATCACACTCGATAAATAGGGTATTTGGGACTATGACGCGAACAGAAGAAACACGCAGATTTAGTTGTTGAGGATGCGACTGGGTAAAGGCCAAGAGGTAAAGACATGGAAGATATTTTATTAATTATTAAAGATAACGATGCAACTTATCCTTAACGATTCTGCCTCGATTTAACGACGCTCGTATTTACGGTTATTTATTTATAACGCCTCCCTCACTTACTGAGGTTGTGGTTGCAACTTTCACGTATCTCGTTGGCCAACTTCCTACATTATTGACGACGATCGATTTACATTTTCGCTAACAAATAACCACAGAAGGGTTCGTATCGTAGTTGTATTTGTAGTGTTTAGCACGCGCCGAATTTTCTTCTTGGAAACAATTAGAAATTCGGCAAATAAGCGTTTGTAT
The DNA here is from genome assembly GCF_000671375.1 of Centruroides sculpturatus. Taxonomy (NCBI): domain Eukaryota; kingdom Metazoa; phylum Arthropoda; class Arachnida; order Scorpiones; family Buthidae; genus Centruroides; species Centruroides sculpturatus. The sequence goes on from NW_019385182.1 coordinate 257,591, forward strand.
TAAACCGCATGTAGTGTTCCGGGCGAAGAAAGGTGCGCAAAAGTCAAAAGTTTGTATAAAATTGAAGTTCGCTGTTCTCCGGAGACTTTCTTTTCTTTTGGCTCGCATCCACGTATTTTTCATGGCATCGCAAGCGAGACGTAAGACACTTTCCGCGATTTGTCTTCTTTCTCTACTTACCAAACGTCCTTTTTGTAATAAATCAAAGGAAAACCATTCGAATTTTTACTTAGTAAATACGGAAATTGTCTTAGAAACAGGAACAGAGTGTCTCTCTGATTTAAACTACACCCGTACCAAGAATTTTACGAACCGTCTATATCAAACGCACTATACGCTTTATCACTGATTTCAAGTGATAAAAGCAGTTTTTGCAGTAACGGGACCGAAGCATTTTTATTTAATTCTCAATAGATAGATTTTTAACGTTTAAAGAAACATAATACACAAACAACTAGGCACACAACACTACAACTACTCAAACAACATTGCAGCTATTCACAAAACACTGCAGCTCCCCAAACAACACTGCATCTTCCCAAATAACGCTGCAGCTATCCACACAACACTACAGCTATTCACAAAACACTAAAAATACACACACNTCCGTGCGGGTTGCGTGCCGCTCGGATGTCACTCGTCGCGTTGCGCCAAAGACGAGCGTTGTCGGTAGAACTATCCAAACAACACTGCATCTCCCCAAATAACGCTGCAGCTACCCACACAACACTACAGCTATTCACAAAACACTAAAATTACACACACAACACTACGGATACCCAAACAACACTACAGCTATTCACAAAACATTGCAGCTATTCACAAAACACTGCAGCTCCCCAAACAACACTGCAGCTATCCACACAACACTACAGCTATTCACAAAACACTAAAAATACACACACAACACTGCAGCTATCCACACAACACTACAGCTATTCACAAAACACTAAAAATACACACACAACACTACAAATACTTAAACAACACTGCAGCGACGAACACAGCTTCGTAACTGAACTCACAGCACAACACTATGCAGCATTTTTGCAAACATTTTTAATAAATTATCATCAAAACTCGACATTAGCGTTTTCTGTTACGTAACACAGTAATTCTGCGGAACGAATTAACAATAGAACGTAACTCGAGTGTGACGAAGTATTCGAAGATAACGTGGCGAAACTAAAAAGAACGTTCCCGCATTTAATTGTAAATTAAGAGATATTTATACGTAAGATTATTGCGGGTGTAGCCATGCGCGCGTGCAAAATATAACGTTTTTATACATTGGAGGCATTATAAATAACTGGGTGGCCCGAATCCCCATAACGATACACCCGTGTTTCACTACACACACGAGGTTCGTAGGTTTTACTCGTGTTTCCGCGTTAATCGTCGCCCCCAATTAATTAATTAAGGTTAACCTAGGCTAAGAGAACACACAAAATAGCTTGTTAGAAGCGGTTTAATGGTTACTTCATTCCATTTTAACTCGATTATTCATAATTAAAACTCAATAATGCACCGTTTGGATTTAATTTCAATCAACAACGCGATAAAGTAAATCAGAAAATTGTACAACTTAAAGCCGTGTCTATTCCAGTGAATTTTATGCAGAGCAATTTTAAATTGCAGCCGTAATAGGGAGCACAAGCGCAAACAACACTATAACTATAGACAAGAAAACACGCGTAGTGTTTGTTGTTTTTTATTCTTATAATATCATCGGTAGAGCAACGTTATACACATACACAACACGGCGCAACAATTAGGGCAAGTGCCATAGAGATAGAACATGGTTTTCTTTTCGGTTTATTCAAAACAGATTTTATCGCCAGGCCAAATTAATGCAATTACAAGATCCCGTGTATTGTTTTACCGCTTCCTTACTTTTATTTTCCTCCCGTCTTCGCCCTTTCTCGTCTACTTTCTTTACTTTCTTCCCGCTCGCCTTGTCTGCAAATTAAAATAATGCACCAGCCAATGTAGACCCAGGGTGAATTTTATGCATTCATAAACTTATAATAAGTAAAATACGGCCTTTTCCGGGTACGGTTAACATATACCGGAGTATAGTACTGTATTTCACGTTAGCGCCCCGACCGTGTTACGATTCGTAACCCGAAGCGTGGCCCCCGGGTGAAGCGATTTCCGTCACGTTTACTCGTTCGAAAATAATTCTTCGTCTTCCGTAACTGGCTTAGAATATGCATTCGTATTACGTAACATTAGCACCCGCTTGTAACAATTGTTTTTGTTCCAAACAGAAAACTGTTTCGGTCGTTCAATCGTCTCCCATTTGTACAACTGGACCGATTCTATACGACAAACGGCGTCGAACTGTAGCACGTGTAATACCTAACACTACATCCTTTGTAATACCGCCACACACACACGACACAATACAACAGAACAACGCAAAAATTGACCAGCAATACTTTAAAATGTAATGATAAGTTGTTTTAATGTACTGTAGCGTTGTGTTGCGGGAAGACCTGGCGCTCCGAGCCACCCAACGCTGCGGCAGTTTTAAAGTATTACGCATGGTGGCTTTAGAAATTGCGGAAAGTAAAAAAGGGAGAGCAATAATCAAATTTGAATCAATTCACTTAATAAATTCGCGGCTGTTTCTGCTCCGTTTTACTCGATGGGAGCGCGATTTTACGCAATAGAAAAGCGGCCAATCAAAAACAATTGAAGAGTAATGGAGCGAAAACGTCGAGCATTCTACAATCGATATTGTACAATTTCTAGAAAATCATTTTAATCCCGACTTTCTCCATTAAATACATCGCATTGGTAAAATCCCCCTCGGCCTCACCCGCCCCCTTTTTTACTTATTTAATGTGTTATATCGGCGCCGGTGTCGATGGGCGCTCAAATTTACAGATGATTATCTGAATTCGAGTGGGCTTCGTCGGCAAATGACGTTTTAATTCCCGTCGCCCGGTGTTTGTTTGTCTACTCCGGAGTTTTCCCGCTCCAATTGCTGACGAAACAATGCAATTTTTACCAATTATTCTGTTTTGCCGGCGGAAAAATATTGTTTAATCCATTGTCACGTCTTTCCTCCTTTTAATTCGCATTTACTCCGTTAAGAATTGCGTTTTTCCGCGCGGAGAAAGTCCTGGGGTGGCGCGCGCGTTGGGCCGTGTTCTTCGTAAATAAACAATCAGCGGCGGCATTTCCCTCTCCCGGGATCAAACGTCGGACCTCGAATTAGCGCGATCGATGCGGCGCTAAATCCGTGCGGGTTGCGTGCCGCTCGGATGTCACTCGTCGCGTTGCGCCAAAGACGAGCGTTGTCGGTAGAACAAATTATTCTGTCGATAACGCCTCGACGCGCGCTACGCGTGGCCGACCGACGAAAATTTGAAGAATTTGCGCGTGAACCGAGGCGCGCTTTAAGGCCCGCGGCTTTAAAATAAATTAAAAGAGGCCTCCTTAGGTTTAAAGCCAGAAGGAAGCTTCCTTCTAGCGTCGAAGTGCACTTGGAGTGACACTTTGCAGCTTCCTCCCGCACTTAAGTGTATAAATTTTAAATTAAAAATAGAAAACGGGGGGTGGCTTTTATTCGCTCGTATCGAAAAATGAAAGGAGTAACGCCGAGAATTTTCTACTTTTTAATATTTATAACACTTTAAATATTTAAAAAGGGTGCAGCGTGCGAGAGACGTCCACCATTTTGCTAATCCTCTCCGTCGTAAACGTTCCTTTCGCACGATTTTAGGGGGGGGACGGAGTTCGAAATGGGGATTAATTAATTGAAAATAATTATCGAAAGGATAATTAAAGCTTAATTAATTAAAGAATCTTTATTGTGTTACGTAACGTTACGGAAATCGACCCGAAATTTAAGATTATTAATCGACTGTTTCGTAATTAATACTCTATAAACAGGTCTACGATATCGATCCCCCTCCTCTTGTTAATAATTCCACCTCCGTTAACCAACGACATCGTTTTTTTCCGGCTTCAAACTCGGAAATCCGGAATTCCTTTTATATTCTACCACACTTTAAATGGGAATTTCGATTTCGGATGCGGTCCTTTCGCGCGCTACACCCCACGTAATCGGGTAAAGTAACACTATGCACGACGGGTGTTATCTCTCTTTATTAAGGGATCTTACGTAGAGGTTGGCCGGCACCCCGCTTATATCGCGGCTTTTTCTCGTTAACAATTGGAGAACCGGCGTACCTCGTGGTAACGAAATCGTGACAAAAAGGGGACGTACAGTGTTTATTATTTGCTTATTTTCGGGGGCACCGGCGGAAAGTGTGTGGTTTAACGCCGAACGTTTTCATAAATATGAAAATTTTCAAAAATTAAATTTCTTCTTTATAAATATTGAAGCGTTTCCCCCAAAATGTTTTCTCCCCTCTTCTTAATAAGGGGTCTCGGTCGTTAAATAGGGGTCGTCCAATCGCTAGACAATTAAAAAGTGATTATTAAGTGTTAGAACGCTGTTCCGAGGGAGAAGCGCGGGGTATTTTATATGGAGGGGCGGCACAATGCGTATCTTCGTCGCATTTTTCATTTTTTGATGCGCTCGAATGGAAATGCTTTTGTAGTTATTTTCGCGTGGAAACGTGACGGATAGAGGCCGAGGCGTATTATAAGAAGGGGGAGGGCGGAAACCCCCCAAAAACGAATTTTTCGATGGCCGCTTTACGGAATTTGTAGTTGATAAGGCGCTTCGATATATCATTCGGGTCGCTCGTTCGATCGATAAACAACTCAGGTAACGAGCGAGCGAAGGTAAGCCGACCGCGCGTCGCCTCTCCCTCCTCTGCCAGACGCTTCTACACCCCTATAAACGGGAGGGTACGTCCATCCAAAACGCTAATTTAACTAACAAAGTCTTTCGGCACTCTTAAACAATAGACGAGGTGTCTCCTGTCACGTACGCTCGTCTTTTTACCTATTGTTGCGCGTGTAGGGATTTCTAAACGAAATTTCCCTAAACTTTTTCCCTAACCGTCGAAACTCGATATCATTCCGATTATCTCGGGTACGAAGTGGGAAGTTACTGCGGGGGTGGAAGGAAATGGGACCGAATCTTCGCGGCTCGGGTGTTGGAGGAGCGCCGTTTTAAATTCGTGCAGCGAAGGAAAGTGAAAGTAATTAATAAGCTATAAATACGTCCTCGGTCGTTTTTCGCCGCTCGAGTAAATGACGAGGAGAGCTTCCGATAATAGTAGTATCTGTCGCTATTTAGGTCAGTCGTTCGATCATCCCCTCGATCGGTAGCCTCGCAACCGTTTTACCACGCGCTTCGTCGCTCTATACCAAACACCAGTGACGTCTCTGGGTTTGCGCGCGAGGAAAAAAACCCCTCGTCCCTCTCCCTGGCTTTCGGGAAAAAACTTACCGGAAGGGGAATTTCCGGCGCCCGTTTTTTCCCTTCGGCCGACGATGTTTCCGTGACGAGTTTCCGGGGTGGAAACACGCGGGGTGACGGGTGCGTGCGTTGGAGATTGATAGAGTCGCGGCAAAAGACGAGTTTCTCCAGTAACCCGGTGTTGCGCCAAAGTCGAAGGAGAGCGAGCGGAGCCGGGGGGGAGGGAAATATTTCTCGCACGAATCATTCGTCTCTGTCACGAACCGAGCGAGAAAAAATGCGAAAATATCTTCTCCCCCGGTTAACAAATATGGCGGATGCCGCTTTATTTCGACGTCGTTTTCCCTAAATTCGAGCCGGCGATTTGGCCTCCGTTTCCAAATACTTGGAACGGCGGATCCGAAATTCGAATCCGAAATATGCGTCGGGTGTCGCTTCTAAAAATATTTGAATCGGGCATCTTGCCCCGCGGGGATTAGGCCCCGACCGGGAGGGGGAGGGAAATTTCCCAGTTACGCTTCTCCCGTTAGGAATCTTCGGAACGTCGAAGGAATTTGGGAATTTATTCGCTGCGTAATAAATGTAAATATTCCGAAAATTCCTGCTCTTTGTTTATAAATATTCCTCGATTATACTTTAAATTACCTCGGGACATTTATAAAAGAAAATTCGATCGAATTTCTGTCCGGAAAACGGAATTCCGGGCGCGTGCAATTACGCGCGGGATACAGAACGTCCCATTGTTACGTGGCGCTTTTGTTATCCGGCGTTACAAAGAGGCCCGGGCGCCCTTCCAACGGAAATTCGTAAATATTAATAAAAGGGAGCAGCGCCTAACTCGACACATTAATTATTTTTCGGGCTCTCGCGGGACCATTTGTCATTTCTTTACAAATCGAGTGAAAACGCTAAATTCGAAAATAAGAAAAATAAATCTCGTGATAACGTTTAAACGATTTCGTTGTTTAGTGATTTAGCGCACGCGATACCCAGCTTAAATATAGGTTCTATTAGTAAATTATTATAATTCCCGATTTACCGACGTTTCTCTACGTAAAAGTCGAGATACCCAGGTTCCTCTTCCACCCCCTCCCGTTTACGGCGTTCGGATTTCCCGTCCCGGCCACGCAGATAAAAGTTGCATTTATTTGGGGAAATTTCCCCGCTTTTTATTACCCCGCCTCCTCCGTTATCGTAACGCCGACAATAGGGTCGAATCGTAATTAAACTGCCCCGCGATAACAAAAGGCGACGATAAACTGGCGCTAGTTATAAAATGAAAGGTGTGACGTTGTCCACGAAAAAGAAAAACTTTCATTATTAAACCGACAAATAACGCGCGGTTACCCGGTCGGGTGCTAAAATTAGGCTTTTACTACAGTGGCAACGTTCGACGAAATTCTATAAACACTGGTGTGTGGCCAGAAACCAAAATTTACTCGGCTGTAGTCGCGTTACGCACGGGCTTAGACGGGAAAGCGGGGTCGTATCTATGTTGTTACCCTAAAAAAAGCGTTTATGTATTTATAAAACGTTAACTGTCATAGCAACGGCATTGCTAAATAATAGTATACGTTACGGTCTACATATAGCTACTATTCATTTTAACCAATGTATATTAAGAACCTTTAAACCTTGAAGGGAAAAGGGGGGAATGCTTAACCTCTACATAAATCCTACCTCCTTACGGCCCGCTTTTGCGGTAATAAATGCAAATCTTTTGCGTGTTACTATAGTAACATGCAAAAGTTATGTAATTTTATCGTTTTAATCGATTTGTTTCGAAGTAGTCGGGATTTAAATAGATTTCTACTATTTCGGGCACCGATCGCATTACAATTAGCATTATTCCCATTTCCATCCCCTCTACGTAGGGAATTCCTCCATTTAAAGCGCCCGGCTAAATCGGTGGGGAAATTTCCCCGAAATTGTCATTCCGAAACGCGTTTGATTATTAAAAAAAATACGCGCTTTCCGGGTAGGGAAATTACCTTAGCGGGGGTGTGATGCGCGGGGTAATTTCCCCACGCGCCGGGCGGCGATGTTATCTCTGGCCGGTTGGCGAGTAAAGAGTAAAACGTCGGAAATTCGAATATGATTTTTATGTTTTTTGCGGAAATTTCGTGATGTCGGCGTAATAACGGGGCAGAAGGGAGGGGGAAATGGTGCAATTTTAAAAATCTAAAAATAAGTGGCGACGATCTGCTGGAATATTAAAGAGATAATTGAAAATGAATAATTTTAAATAATGAAAAAATGATGAGTTTAATTATTCACAATTTTTCGGTGGGAAAGGAGAAAGTCGGTTTATCTGTCCTCAGATTTTTCCACAGATATAGATATTGATTGGCCGGGCGAGAGGGAGATTCTTTGTTCCTTTAAAGATAATAGTTTACCGGAGAAGAGTAAAGAAGAAAAAAAGGGGGGACTATCTGCAGGCTCTTTAGAAAACTCCCTTTCTCAACGGGTGATTAGTTACGTCGAATCTTATCCAGGCTCGGGGCATCGTTGTCGTACAAGTACAGCAACAGTAAAACGTTATCCGCGGCTATAAACGACAATCGATACTAAAATTGCTTTACATAAATTGACGTAAATAATTTAATAACCGGTCTCTCGGCTAATTATTCCGAAATAAAACAAGATAATTCGCATTTATTATCGTTTTGCTGGGTTTCGAACACCCGCGGCCCGATCCGCATCCTTCCCATTAATTAATTAACCCGCGCCCTTCCGAAACCGTTAATCGCATTTTCAAATTTCCGACGGCTCCAATCGAATCCGTTTCGATTAGTGACGTAACGACCAACGGACTAATCGGAGTGCTCGTTTGGAAGAATCGAGTAACGGCGGCGGTTAAAAGTTATTTAAAGTGACGTTTAAATTAAGATATAATCTTTTGTCTCGTTACGTTCTTACTTTAGTAACGTTTATATTAACCAGGCCACGTGACCGGGAATTGCCTATAAATATTAAATTACCCGTACTCGGAAATCCAATCGAAATTGCAAAATCGAGAAGGGGGGATCACGCACGTTCGATTAATAACCAATAAGAAGAGGGGACGGTATATTTAGTCGCGTTACCTTTAACAAACTGTTGACTTCTTCTCCTATTCTCGCCCCGTACTAATTACGTCTCTCTATTTCGGTACGGCAGACGATGATTGGCTAATTCGAATGGCGCGCCCTCCAATATTTAAAATAACGCAAGTAAGAGTGTCGTCGATTGGCGCAATTAGTGTAGAAATGACCCGCATCAATAAAGTAAATATAGAGAAATGGTCGTTAATAATGGATCGTGCAGCGGGAACGTCTTGGATTATTTACGAAATCTTTTTTCTTTATTTTATTCTTATTTCTTTGCCGTGTGTATAAAGAGAGAGAGACGAACTAGTTTGGGCGAAGGCGAATTTATTTTTAGAAGTAGAATGAGTATTTTCCGCAAATGTTCTAATTTAAGCGGGTTCGACTGTAACCTTAGAATAAAATATAACTTTCCAATTTTCCTAAATATCCCGATCGGCGGGGGGCAGACAAAAGAATAAAGATCGTTAGATCCTCGTTTAACTCCGCCGCTTCATTTATCGTAAGAAGGAAAAATGCATTCTGTCATCTTAATGGATAAATTTGTTTTTCGCTTGTGACGTAATAATTTATATCTCGTCCATTATCTGTATATCTTTTTTCCAGTTTCGCTTCCTTCCCGAAATAGACCCGGCCATCCGGTCCTAGAGAAACCCGCGTCATCGCCTACGTCACTCGCCCTTCGCGTAAGCGTGACGTTTCGGCATCCGGCGATTTTTTCGGAAGGGATTATAAAACGGAATCTACGCCGTAGAAATTTATTAAATAAATTGCTCGAACGTCGGGGGTAATTTCGGAATTTAAAGAGAGCGGTTTACGAATTTTTAACGGGGTAAAAATTATTTACGGCGGCGTAATGCTCTCGACGGCGTCGCCATCTGTTGAGCGAAATTGTAAATATCGCCCGATTTGAACGTACGTATTGTAGGGGAAATCGGGGAATGTGGGGGAGCGAAATGGGCGTAAATAGCGGCGGGTGTTTAAACGTTGGCGGGTGACGACCCGGGCACGAGTAGGGAAGTGATAAACGGATTTATTTAGTGCACCCCGGCGCGCCAGGCGTGGAAACACCCCTCAAACGAGGTGTAATTATGGAAGTAAACAACGGGGAGAGGTAATTTTCGCGGAGAGTAGCGCATCTGCTTACGCCTCGTTAATCGCGCTAGACAGATGTTACTGCGCCCCTACGTCGACGAATTGGGAGGCGCGCAGGAATTTCCGGTAATACACACACAATAACTGCGGAGATTCCCTAATTATCGCGATTAAGTTAATCGACGATCGAGCTAATTACCGCGGCTTAACCGCGAGAAATTTTATTCCGCGACGTCGGCGGATTGGTATAAATGACGGCTCGAACCGCCCGCCCTTCTTTAATACGGCTGGAGTAGGGGTTTCTATTGGGCTACCATAGATAAAGTACTTATGTCGATCGTTACTACACCCGATCTTATCTGCGTTAAACAAAGCTATTACTTTTATTGCCGATCAGACAACCCGACGAACGTTTTAGATCCGCTCGATATTAAGAATTTCGTTGGAGTTTGCTTCAAAAAGGAAAGGTTCGTCTTTTCCTCGTTGACGTTCTACCTTTGTAGCGTTCGTCCCGGTCCTTTTGTTTTCGTAAATAACACGATTAGAGCAGAGGATTAGGCGCTAAAGGAGTAAATTAATGCCTATCGACTAATTAAATTTCTAGTTTTAATTAACCCGTAACTTGTACTTTTTTTATTTACGCCGCCTCTTTAAGTTACTTACAAATTTATTCGATAAAAAAGACGCTTTAATTAACCGAAAAATGCGCCAACACGAAGCCAGAACATAAATCCTAATAGAGTAAGAGCATAGAAAATAACAGGAGTATATATCACGTGTTTTCTATTCCCCTGCATTTTTTCCAGCCTATCCGAAGGAACCCCATTAATAATAAGAGCCAAAGCGCACGTGCCTGTATCCGGCTTATTACGACCTTTTCTTTTCAAACAACGAAAATTGCCAAGCGTTTTCTTTGTCGATTTCTCTGCGCGGCATTTTAATTAATTTGCATAAAGTCGCGCGTGTTTCCGGTTTCCTTTCTTCTCCGAATAAGAAAAACGTCGACCATTCGTTTAATTAATTAAATTGTTAATTAATCGATGCGAAGACGAGGGAAATTCGGGCTCGCGCTTCTCTATTCTGTTTCCTGTCGGCGGGAAATTTCCGAATGCGGAATTAATTTTCCGCGCCATTTAAATTAATAATAGATAATTTGGCACTCGGAATGGGCTTAATTGGGAATTACGATTTAATGTAAGAGCTACGACGGTATCGATGGATGCGGACTTTCCTTCCGCATTACCTGTACAGGTGCGAAGCCGAGGCGCCCTCTGTTGCCGGAAAAATAAACCATTTTTTTCCTTTCGAAATTCCGCTTCTAACTTAATCGAGCGAATTTTTTCCTTTTCCATTTTATAATTGAAAAACTGTCAAATAAAATTTCGCTTACGTTCCTCGATGTTTAAATTTATACTTTTATATCTTTATAAACGTTTAAATGTACTCTTTATTTATTTCTTTGGAAAAACCTTCCAATTAGTGGCGCCATCTTGTAAGAGAATTCGTAACTTTAATTTAGGTAATTATTTCCAATTTTTTTTTAAATATTTAATTGCAAAGTGTAATTTAATTTGTTAAAAAATTGAAATATTTGTAATTAACCGAGATAATGTAAAATAATGGCGTTTGGCCTTACGTGACCTATCTTAATTATTAACGGTCGCCTTAGCAACCGTTATTAATCTACGAGGCTGTTAACCTCTCGATGCCGGTCGGAAACGAATTTTTTTTAGAAATTCTTAAGAATTAATTTGTATTTTTGAAAAATGTGCCAAAAAAAAAATTCCGACCAACTTTTACGAAACGACGCCATCTGTGAGCGGGCAACTGAAGTAAGAAACGATCGATTATCTTTTTGTTCGTTTCTCAGCCGGCAGATGTCGCGTGGGTCGAGCGTACTTTTCTAAACGTAAAACGAAAGAAAAAAAAAGTGGTGGGTTTTACGCATCTGTCCGCAGATTGGCTGCAAAACAAATGGGAAAAAAGAACGAAAGGAAAAAAGAGAGGAGAAAATGCCTCCATTATGACAGAATCGTTCCTTACATTTTCATTCGGAGTAGCTGATTGGTTAACCAATTACAAATGCTGTTTGTTCCTAAATGCTTTGCGATTGGTCGACGTTTCTGGCGCGTTTAAATGAAAATCTAAGAAAGGAAAAGCGCTTTGCCGTGTTGCCGGATGCAAAAATTCCCTCTGCACCAAAAAATTAAATAAACAAATAAAATATTTGTACGGGTATACGTCAAGCCCCTTCCTTACTATCCTGGCTTCTATTCTGTGCCTGACAGAATCAACTATGGATAAAGAAAGAGGCCCACGTCCATCTATATCCGGGGGAAGTTGCAGAGTTTAAATTGGAAAAAACACGAAAGAATAGTCAAATAAACGAATAATCGAGTTATTTACGAATGTAAAAATTAGAAATCACGATCTCGATTCGAACACGGAATAGAATATAGAAAGGGATGAACGAAATCGTTAATAATAGCTTTTGTAATAATGAATGACGTAAGGAGTAAAAAAAAGTAATCGAATAGGAAACTCCCTTTTAAAGTCTATTTGTGTTTTCGAATGGAATTGGCGGCCAAGATATTGACATAACACCAGAACAGTGCAAATTAATGAATAAGGACAGCTTTTATGAATAAATAATACAATTAATCATTGTTTTAAAACACCTCCTTAATTATTTCTTGTAGTTCTTTCTCGTTTGTGTAGCTGTGAAATTTTCGTTTATTATTAATTTTCTTTCCTCCTCTCTTTTCGTAGATACGGCATTTTGCCACACGTAAGCTCAAAATACGCAGCTCCGAATTACGTTTTGGCGGTTTTACGGTCCGTTCGTGGGGGTAGAAATTAATCGTCGGTCACGAATTTAGCGAAGAATTTCGGGTGTCGAGTAAGAATTTTCAGCCCCGCACATTTGGCAACATCGCGTGACACTAACGCGGAAAGACTAAATGTCCGGCCTCGATTATGCCCATTACGGGCGAGTCCGATCCGTAATGGGATCGTCCTATAGCGCGTGGGGAAGGGGCACCGTATCTCTCCATTCCAAAACGGCATCGAGAATCGGGATCCGAATGGTATTCGAACCGACCCCTCCGCCCCCGCCAGGTTCTCTCCGAGAGCAGCGAAGTTTTCTCGCGTTTTACGTCACCCGCGCCTGCTTCTCCCTCGCCCCTTGGCTAGTTTTACGTCTACCCCCGAGATGTCGTCTACCCCCGAGATGTTTTTAACCATCGTCTACCCCCGTCTACCCCCGTCTACCCCTTAACTTACGTCTACCCCCGTCTACCCCCGAGATGTTTTTAACCATCCCGTGGGGGAGGGGCGAAACACCATTTCGCCCCTCCCCCACGGGATGGTTAAAAACGCCGAGCGATCGTCCTATCGAAAAGATAAATGGACTATTTTGGGAGGCAATCGGCGCGCGCTTTCCGGGGGGAGAATGCCGCAGTGTTACCGTTATACGTAGTTCGCTCGGTCGTTATTTTTGACACGGTAACCGCCGGCTCACGAAGTAGATGCGTGTCACGCGGCAAATTATAGATCAAACGTGGAAATTTGCGCAGCGGCCAAAAAAGCGGAGGGGAATTACGGGGGGACCTCACGACGGATAATTTGCCGGGGGGAGAGCGGGAGATTTCGGGGAATTACCCGGGAAACGGAAAGGCGAAAGCGAGTATCGACGGAAGCATTATTAGTAGTCTCTTCGAAAATCGATGGGGACGGTCGTCGCTCCCTCTTCAAATATTTGCCCGCCATTCCTTCGATTTCCGGCGCCGGCAGTTCCGTTAATTATCGACAGAGGGCGCGGTGGCCGAGCTTAAAGCCGTTAATTATTCGTCACCGGACGGGCCGATCCTCTCCTTCCGAAGAAACGGGGAGGATTCCGACGCTTCTTCGTTCGTCATTCGCGCATCGGGCGCGTTAGTTCGTCGCTTACGTCACCGCGGACGACGCTCGAGACGTCTCGGCAACGATGCACGTGCGCCCGCCAGCGGACATCAATCGAACTCCCTCTTAGAAACGAAGCGCTAATCGAGTTAGTCACGGGCTTTTAATTATTTATGTAATGTAATTAAGTGTAATTAATGAAGTACGTGCGGCGTTCTTCTTCCCTTTCGGTCCTCCGCGCGGCTTCTTGCGGCGCGGAGGAAGAGGAGGAGGACGTCGCCCCCTTTGTCTCGCCTCGCGTGTGCGAAAGGCGAAGAGGAGAACCCGGCCCGAATCGGAAGTATCGAGAAATTTCGGCGCAGAGGGCTTCCGGGCGGATGAAAGGGAGGAGGGGAAGACACGGCGTCGCTTCCGACGGAGAGAGGAGGAGTATCTGTTGCTTCCGGCAGCTCCGTAAATCGAATTCTCCTTATTGTTTATCGGTGGCTTTTCTCCTATCCGGACGGCGCGCCGATCCGGCGATCGAAGAACGTGCCGCGGTGACGTAGGGCGCCACGTGACTCGACCGCAGTGCAGCATCGGCACGAAATAGGCAGTCCCGCGCCGCGCCGCGCCGATCGGCGCGCGAAAGGCCATACTTTCCCGCACCAGCGAAAATCGAAAAAAAAAAAAGGAAGAGAAACGCGCCCGTGGCCCTACCGGAGGCGGAAAGAAGGGGCGAGGGGAATCCGCCCCCACCGCCTCGGGAGGAAACGCCGAGAATAAATACGGCGCGGCGCGGAGAAACGAAAGACGGGAGAAGCTCTTCCGCGGAGATCTCCTTCGGCTCTCCGTCCCCCGAGTGAAAGGAAGGAGACCGAACCGTGACGTCGGCGTCGGAATCCGTCCGGAAGGAAGAGCGCGCGCTTCCACCCCGAGAAGCGCGAGATTCGAAACGGCGAAGGGAAAAAGGAGGGCGTTCGATAATCCGGTGCCGGCGGGTGGCACGTGCACGGAAGGCTTTCCAGAGAATGGGGGAGGCCCGCCGGTGGGCCGCCTCTCCCTCCGCCTTCTTTCCGTAGAAGCGGAGTGGCCCATTCCTCCGGCCCATCTGGCCTATCGATTGTCGACGATCTTCACTTTTTGGGGGGAGAGAGGCCATCCTTCCGTTTTCGCGCTCTTTTTTTGACTTCCGGAGGGGGTAGGAAACGGCCGGACCGGAATTTTCGGAAGCGTCCTTTGGTACCCGAGAGAGAGAGACCGGGGGCGGGAACCTACGGCGGGGCCGGTCGCCACCACCGGAAGTGGGCGGGGGGTCCTCGGCCGGAAGGAGGCGCGGGCCGACGGGTTCCGTCCCGAGCGGCGTCACGCGGTCTGCCCGTGTCGATCGCGGGCGGCGCCACCCGCCGAGGCTTCCGGCGGGCACCCGTCGGCCATTGGTGGCGGGCGATCACGTGACCCGCCGACGTCGAGAGGTGGCGGCCGAGTCGTGGCTCCGAACCGGGCCGTTCGATCGTCGTCGGTGTCGGGCAATGACGGAATCACCTCTTTAAGTCGTCCGTCGGTCCGACCGTCGATCTTCGGTCCCGTCGGAGACCCGATGTGTGTGTTTGTGTGTATTCGTGTTTAAAGAGGCGTTCCATCATTTCCCTCCAATTACGTCATGTTCGCCGTGACGGAATATGCTCTGCAAGATCACTTTTCCAGGTAAGCCGGTGGCTTTCCGGCTCCAGCACCCTCCCGTCCTCCGTTTCCGGCCCGGGACCCTCCCACCTTCGTCCTAACACGTCAATCTGGCGGGGGGAACTGCGCCCCTGTCCGCACGGACGGGACTAATCTCGCGACGCGTCGGTGGCGCGCGCGGATAACCGAGGCTTTTGGAGGCGTGCCAAATCGGTATTGTTTATCTTCGGTCGGGACGCGGCCCGACGCGGACCCTCGTCCGAGGTCCGAAATTTCTCCTTCCGGCGGAAGTCGAGGGGGCAGAGTCCGGGCGCCGGACACCGGCACGGGTGCGAAAAGCGCGCCGGCTTTTTTTTAAAAAAAGGAGAATTTGCGAGTGGCTTCCACTTCCAGAAGTTTCTGTCGCCGCAATTAGAACGGAAAGAGTATTTTTGGGAATTATTTATAGAACGCGACTCCCACACTTTCGCCTCCCCCTCTCCACTCGGCCAAACGCCATTGCCGAATTTGCACCTTTCTACCGGGAAAAATCTCCGGAAAAAGAAGTCCGAGGGGCGTTTTTCGGTGGGGAAATTCCCGGGGGAGGAAAGGGAAAAAAGTCGACGTCGGCCCAAATGACCGGGGCCGTTCTTTTCTGACGGATCGCTTACCTCGGAATTCCGAATCGGCGGCAGGCTCTTCCGGTCCCAGCCGTAATTTCCAGTTCCGGAATCTTGGCCCGCATCCAAAATCGGCGCTTCCTCGGGTTCCTCTTCGCGCGCAATTGCTCGAGGCACTCTGCTTTCCAGTCGGGCGGTGGTCCCGAGTTCGAATTCCGCCCGCTTTCCCGTCGCTGGGGGAAGAACACCCGCCTCACTCGCCACTTTTATCGGAATGTTTCTTACGACTGGGCAAATTTGACCCTAGCGAAAGCACGTTCTTTCGTATTTTAGTGTAGAAAATCGGCCTTGGCTTATAAAGGGTGTTCGTCGTTCCTCGCTGTGTTATGTTGACGGGGGGATAGAAACGACCGAATTTCGACGAAAGAGCGAGAGAAAATTCTGCGAAAACCAATGCGAAAAGTGCGTTTTTTCTGCGTTAAAAAAATTGCGATTTCTTTTTATCGGGAATCAAAATAGAAAATGTAAATTGTATTTTCGATCCGAGAGTTATTTTCGACACTCGTTTAAATTTCGCCTTTTCCCTCCCCCCTTAATTAAGAAACCCCGATCGACGTTTTTCGGTATTTCCTCCCCCCTTTTTTTGGCGAAAATCTCTTTATTTCCCTCGTTATTAATTTAATTCTCTCTCCGGCGTAATTGTTAAGTGACGTATTTCTGTCGTCTCTTTTAAAGATACTCGTATTTAAGTGTTCGAGAGTGTTACGTCATTCAGAATTATAATTCTCCTCTTCTTCGCCGTTAAAATTCCGCTGGCTCTAACTTAAATTTGTCCAAAATCCCGGTAGGATAGCGTTTTAGTTCCCCTTTGTTACCCGTGACGTCGGTGGACCGTACAGAACGGGAACAAATGTGGCGAAAATTCGCTTTTCTTTAACATTTAATTAATTAACGTGTCGTACAAATACACAAAAAAGGACAGCGACACCGGATGACCAAACACAGAAAGTGTGTTTTTTTTTTTCCGTCCGTCTTTTAAAGGAACGATCCTCCTTTTTGGTGTTCTTTTCTGTTGTTACGTTAACCATTTTTTCTTATCTTACTGACGTATTCTTTCTCCCCCCTTACTATTCTTACACGCGACGCGGTGTAGATTAATAAATAAACGGGAAGAGTTGTGCAATTTTTTCTCCCGTCGGGCGATTGTCCCTTAGTAACCGGAAGTCGTCTTAGCCAGTAGAATTCGACAGATTGACTTTTGATATCGAAAGGGAGGTGACTTCCGTTTATCTTATTTGTTTCGGCCGAAACTAACATTAAAATGTAGCGCTTTAAGTGTTCCTTAAAGCGTTAGAATTGTTCTCTTCTTCGCCTTATTTGTGTATAAATCTGTAATTGGCGGATGGCAAACGGACCCGTAAACCATATTTATTAATACGATTACAGTAAAACCTGTGTCGACCGGAATCGCGCGGTATCTGTTGGGCAGTTTCCGTTTGAAAGGGTTTTCTAATACAGAAAATCTCTCGGTTTCAAAGAATTTTTTTCTGTTTAATTCGGGTTCCGCTTCGGACAGGTTTTACTGCGTAAATTTTAAGATAATGCCCACCTGGGCGATGCCACTTCCTCGTCGTTCTTACTTTTTCGCTGGAAAAGGTGTAAACAATACTTGTAGTGTTTGTCTAAGGGGAAATTCCTTAACGGAAGTGTTCGGTGCGACGGAATTGCAAAAGAGTCAATCGCCGTGCGTTTCTCCTAAATCCGAAGCGAAAGTAAATTGTCGGGAAGGGAGAGACTGCGCGTACTTTAAATGTCACGCAGTCTTCATTTCTTATGCCGGGAGTTTCCATTAGGATTCTCCGTCGCTCCTTCCCTTTATCCTTATTTAATTAGGGCCACAATCGTTTCTAACGTTCCTCTCGAGCCACAAACCGTTCCTTAACAACGGGCGAGTGGAAATACATCACACGCCAACTTTCTCTATTTCTTCCCCCTCCCCTGGCTCCGAAGCGACCGATTACGTTTATTTACGACCCCGGAATAACTTACAAATGCCAAGATACGAAACATTTTAGGAGTCGCGGGTGAGAAGAGAGCGCTCGCGACTCGTCACCTCCGTCCCTCGCTTCCGATTGCCAACCGGAAGCGGACGATTCGCCTACCGTTCCTTACGAAAGATGCCCTGTCTTAGCTCTTTTAATAAGAACGGAAGCGGAAGTTGCGAATAATTCCAGGACGATTTATTTTTATAAGAATGTTTCCCCAGCCGAAATTTTCCCGCCTTAGAATCAGCAATTGAAGACTGGATCGGACCTAAAAAATAACACCGGAATTGCGTAAGAAACGCGTAAAGAGGTGTTCCGTAGTATTAGTTCTAAAAATCGCCACCCGTCGTCGAAAATGATCGCGCCGAAAGTTTTCGTCAAGAAAATTGTATTTTTCGTCTTACAAATTTAGTGTTTGGCGGTGTGACGTTTACGTTACACGGTATTACTACAGTGTAAGGGTAACGGTTACGATTATAATTATTGTTCGGTGTTACGAGCGGTAAATAAAAATAGAATGGAAATTCCGTGGACACTCGACTGAAAAGGGTTTTCCCTTTTACTCTTTTGGACAGATGCCGGTCGGACTCTTATTTGAGCATTTTCTCCAAAACTACGTCCTCGCCTATTGTTTTGCCAATCCGGAAATGCTTTCGGTTCGCCATCGAAACCGGAAGTTTTTACCGCGCTTTTTAATATTTATTCCTCTCAAACGATCCTTTCCGGTCTTTCGGTTCTCTGGTTTCCGCCGCCACTTCCGAAACGGAAGTGGCGTGATTTTCGGTAGGACCCGATCGGAAATGAGTATCGGCGCGAGAAAACTGAATGCCCCGCCCTCTTTTCTGTTAGTGGTCCATCCCGGACTCTAGGTAATTTCCGTTTTCTTCGTGTGGAATATTCACATTGTTTTTATGATATTAGTACTTTTGCAAAGTTCCGGACAGACAAACTTTCGGTTCACAATTACTTAATAATGTTTCCCGGATTTTTCTTGTTTATTTCAATATCACTTTAATTGAAAGATTAGATAAAATTCAACTATATTCTCCACAATTTTCGGATTTATAGCGGGTGTCGATAACGATGACGTAACAATATCGCGAGAATGTTTCCCCCGAAGGAAGGAGAGATATGGGAGGAGGAGGATAACTTCCTATCCCTCCGTCTTTAAAATCCATCCCCGGCGGGAGCTTCCCCGGCACTTTTCGTTTGTCCGGGGTGGACTCCGCTCCCGCTAACCCCCCCGACTTACGCAGTAGCTCGGACCGTTTCCCGCGAAACGGTGGAAGACGATCGATAATCCTATATCGAGGTAATAAACGACGGATACGGACGAAGGGGGTGGCGAAACCCGATAACGCAACGAAAGAAAAAAACCGACGAAGAAAAGGAAAAAATTCGACTCTTTTTTGTGCCCTAATAACAAAAGCCGGTTAATCGGACGACCGAAACTGTCCGTCCGATTAACCGCTATTTTCCAAAAAAGACGGTTAATCCAATACAAACAATGATTCGACCATCTACGTCTACTTGTCGAAACGATCGTTCGACTAGGCTATTCGCGCGGGGGTCTTTCTGTCAGGGGATAGATACCGTCGTCCTTACCTACTTATAATAGCGCACGTGAGATTCAGACAAATTTTAACTAGGGCCCCACGTATAGTGTTCTTCGGGGAACTCTTGGTGGAATCTATCGGTATCCTCATTCGTTTTCTTAACGCAAGCTCTAGCGGGTTAATTAATTAAGTTCTGCGCTGCGCCAATGCGCTCCGCGGCACATCGTCAATCCCGGGTCCCCAGATATGGCCCGAATTTAAATTTCGACATTCTTACTAAGTAACGAGTGTTTATAAAAGATTGGTTTGGAGCCCCTCGTCGGTAGGTACCCCGGGCAATCGCTCTTTTTGCCCGTAGGATAATGCGCTAATGTCACTTTCCTCCGTTTTATCTTAAAAAAAAGAATAAACAAGCGCGTAACTTCGCCCCTTTTCCATTTTCTTCCCCGTATTCGAAAAAGTCCACGCCAAACCCCAACCTCTTCTAGGAGATACGGGCCAATACTTATCGTTTCTTCCGGTTCCCCGAGCGCGTGCTCCTTTCTTCTTCTGGTAAAAGACGGGAGAAAGCATTAATTCGCTCGATTAGCTTCTCCCGCCGTAATCGGCCTAATTACGGCGGGAAAAGGGGGCGCGGAAGGTGGAACCCCGCCGGCGGCTCCGCCCTCGTCCTTGACCCGTTCCCGCCACCCGGCTCGTCCGCTGGATATCTTCCCCCCCTCGGCCGCGGTTTAAAAATAACCGGACATTTTTATTTTTCCGGCCAATTTGGCCTTAAAAAAACGATTTAGGCGTTACACGCGAACTTTTTAATTTTTAAGTAGAAACGAAATTGCAAGAAAACCTTCCTCCTCCGAAGGAGGGTGGAACGGAACCTCGCGTATCTTTTAATTAACATAAATAAAAAAAGTTTCGGGTCGGGTACTAACACTCTTCTTTCTTTTTTTCTTTGCAGGTAAGTTCCCTCGTTTGACTTTCTTCTTGGTGTTCCGCTAGAAACCGTCCTTCCCCCGCAAGATATTCCGAAATTAGTGGAGAGGAATTCGGAAAACACATTCCGAATTTCTCCTAATCGCCAGCGAAATCTAATTTGGAAAAAAGGCGTACCCGTTAACGACGGACACTCCGCTGACTGGGATATTCCAGCGGCGATTGTTCCGGGAGAAGCGATTTAATTGGGACTGCCATCTTTCGGGAGGAAGAATGTATTCGGATGCACGTCATCCTTTAGATTAGGAAGACAGACGACGGACAGACGGGCACAAACGGTAGTCGATTCGGGCGAAGATAAAAGACGACGTCGTTCGGACGCGCCCGGTTAACTCTGAAAACAAGATGGCGATTAGATTAAACGAATCGACCGTAAAAGCTTCCGGGTGTACTTTGATAAAGTTATTTTCTGCGCCGAAAACAAATTTAGAGACGGAAACGGTCGGTTTAATTTCGTAAACATCGGGCGCATAAAACGTTACGATCGACCGTAACGGCTGGTTAGAGCCACGGTTGGGATTAGTGTCGTTACGGAGAGCGTCGGAAAGCTTACAAATTAGAGATTTTCGCTATAAATGGGCATCCACTCGGAGACGGATGCCTCCCTCCTTCGACCATAGCGGTCGTACTCCTACGCGCGGATCTTCGTCCTATTATCTTCCAAAACCAATAAGTAAATGGAATCTCCGACTCTCGATCGGTGGGCGGGCGAACGGTAGCGCGACCGCGACCCCTTTCGATGCTTTTCGAAACTAAATTAGTAATCCAATGAGAAAAATTAGCGCCCTCTCATCGGTAAAAAATGCCCGATCGTCTCGCTTCCTGGCCGACAGACGGAGCCACACGCTAAATTTTGTCAGTATAAACCGGAAACGGTCTGGAAAACGCGGGGTGGAAGGGGCAAACTTCCGGCCGTTCCCGAAACCGAGACGACGATCGAAAAAAAGAGCGGGTAATTTAGATGCGAACGGGTGAAATTAAAATAAGTAGGAGAGTTCTCGGTGAAGGATCGATGGAATCGGAAGATGAAACGCTTTAATTGAAAAAATCGAAGCCCGTTTTCTCTAATTCGGACAAATGTATCGGAAAAGTTTCTCTTCCTCCTTTAATTAAACGTCGGAGTCAATTTGTTTTCGCCCTGGAAACGTTTCTTTCTTTATAGAAACGAGATATTATTTTCGTATCGCGTTTGACGAGAAAAGAAACGTGCGAATTAAATATAGAACGAGTCACACGTCGCGGACAAATACGCAACTTTGGAACGTCTAAGAAGACGAAGGGGGACGAGGTTATACTCTTCGACTCTGCGGACAAGTTTAAATATCGACGCGTAGGCAAACTTTAGTAATAAACACCGAATCCGGTCCACTTTGGTGGGTCGTTCTTTCGCCTCCCGCGCGTGGGTCGATGGGGCTTCGATTACTATTACTTATCGATTAGTTACTATATTTTGAAAAGTAGACCGAGTCGTCGTCGGGTCTCGAAGAGAAACGAGTCACAATATAGTTTTATTAACTTCAAAAAATACGAAAAGGGACCGTCCGCACTGGAAGGGAGGGAGGGTGTTACGAAAACTTGGACAAACCGGGACGACGGGGGGAGGGAAAGTAAAAATGCGGACGTAATTTACGGACGGCCCCAAAAACTACCAGGAAGAAAGCATCCCCCTTTTCCGTTTCCGGTCATAATTTGAAGTTATATAACCCCTGGACCCAGAAAGTTTCGTCCCTGGCGGCTTGGGATATTTGGATTCGAGTGCCGAAATTTCGAAACAGTCGAAGGGGAGACGGTTATCAGCCGATCCAATTGACTCGGGTGCTCGAACCCATTAATTTCCGCTCTTCCTCCCGATAAAGATCCCGTTCCGTCGCCGAACAAAATAAAAGAAAGGTTTCCGTTTCGGTAGCGTCTCTTTAAAAAGGGAGGCCGGCGCGTTTCGTAAGTGGCACTTTTTAAAAAGCGCCACCTGAGAAAGGAGACCGATTTAAGACCGGCGACGAATTTCTCTCCAGTCCCATGCCAAATACGTAGAAAAAATGCAGCGTCGTCGCTGTCGAAAACGCGTCCTTACGCAACTCCGATTTCCGGAAGTTGGAATAATTTCGGTAAGGACCGGAAAAGACCAGATTTTCGGACCCGGTGGAAGAAATCGGACGCACGGGCACCACCGGGCGGCGGTCATTTCCAACTTCGAAATCGAGGAGAGGTGCCCTAATGGAAAAATTACGATTCGACCCGTCCCCCTCTTCCGGTCTTTGCAGAGTTTACGAAATGCGGTGGGTGGCTCCATCTGTCGGCCTGGGAGGGAGTCGCGGCGCTCGTCTCTACCCACGCCGAACGGCGGAGGCGGAGCGCGCGCCGTTCGGCGACGAAATATTTGCCGCCTTGCCAAAGCCGCCGACGGAAAGTGGCGACCTCCGGGGGGAGAATTCGTCCGGAGAAAAATTCGAGCGAGTTATTTATCGCGGAAAAAAATAAAGAGGACGAAAATAGAAGAGGTCGGAAGGACAAGGAAATTTCTGTCCGACAAATTTCATTCTATTCTCGACGTCTCGCGCTTTATTCGCGGAATAAACGAGAGCGTCTTTCCGATAATCGTCGGTCGCGCACTCTGTCGGTCCGAATCGGCGGAGGGCGGTCTATGTCCGGTGGGAGGGGCGCGTGGCAGACGGGAGAAAGAAAGAGACGGGCTATTTCTCCGGCCCGACGTCCCCCTTCCGAAAACGCCGGCCGGAGAGCTTCTGCCCTTAATTATCCCGGTGGCGCGAAGGACGAATGAATCGACTCCGGAAATCGATGCTCCCCTTCTCCGCTTCCAGTCCCGACGACCTTCTTCCGGCGAAGCGTAAGATGCGGTCCACTGTTTCCGGGCAGGGAGACGAGAAAACGGAGAAAAGGGCGGGGAGCGGGCGGCGAAAGAAAAAACTTTGGGTGGAAAACGGCCGGGAGGAAGGATATTTATAGCAGCGTCCCCGGTCCGGACGCCGTTCGGCGGCGCGCCATCTCGCGCCAGTACCTCACCCCTCCGTCCGAAGATGGTCGGCGCCGCGGCCGGGTGGTAGCGCGATCGCGACTGCGCCGCTGCACCGGCCACACTCGGCCGGGTTTTCCACGTCGCGCGCGATCAAAGGTCCCTGCGTTGGATTATTTCGGCCGTCGCATCGCACCGGTCCGGACCGGAATCGCTTCGTGCGGAAGATGTGAAGCGTTGGTCGCCTGTGGCGGTGGCGCCGTCTCCTGGCGTGAACGGACGCCGTCAAGCCATCACGCACCGTCTCGTCGCGTGGGTGGATGCGCGGAGGTCGAAGGGATTTGACCTCCGCCAGCTCGACCAGTTATGGCGGCCGTGGGAATATGGTCTCAGGCCGGGGCCTCCGGCGCTTCCGAGAGTCAAATTCCTCACGACTATTTACACGAGTGCCACTACCAGTAAGTGTCTGTCCGTTTATCTGTCTAACTCTTTCGGACTTCCGCCGGCGCGCCAACAGGTGGCCCGTCCTCCGGAAGTAGCGGGCGGCGGGACCCGGGCCGCCGGTTCGGGCCGGTCGGAAGGACGACGCGTCTCCTCCGCCGGGAGAGCGCGCTTCCTTCGATCCGCCGCGCGCGCCTGGAACCGGCCGCGTTCCGTCCGATGGAAAAATTCGGAAACCGGGCCGGAAAGGCTTCCTTCTCCGGACGGAAATTCGGTGGGGGCAGAAGGTCCGAACGGCCGCGCCGGACACACGCACAACAGGTGCGCCGGAGATCGATGCGACGTCCGTCGGGCGCGACGCCGCCCGTCGTAGCGACGACCTCAACGCCCGCGCGCCTACCGCTCCGAAAATGCGCTTTCTTGGACGGGAAGCCGAAAATATCTTCTTCCGGCGTCTCCGCCGGAGGAGGGCGGGGGGACGGACTACCCCCGTCGAGCGCTCGACGGGATCTGCCGCATCCGGGAAAGAAGGGAAAAACACTTTCGACGCCGATGGGCACTTTTCGTTGGGTAAATGCCGACCGAAAGACGGTAAACGTGGCGGTGGGGAAGATCGCGTCGACGTCTCCATGGCAACCGTCCGGGTGTAAATCCGGCCGTCGAGTCCGGAGAGCCGGGCGGACGGGACGAATCGGCCGCCGGAAGCGGAACCGGGTAGACCGGAAGTTGTTTTCCGTTAAACCGGGGAAAGGGGCCGTCTACGCTTCCGTCATCTTCCAAAAAAATCGCTCCCGTCCGAAGAGCCAGAGGGCGCCGTCGGCATTAAGACTCTTCTCTTATTTACGGGAAGCGGAAACGAGGGAGGGACGGGGGCCACTCCCGAAGGATCCGAAACGGTTACGTGGCTTTAGCGCCGGACGTTCGCGTGACGATTTAAGCGGCGGTGGAGAATACGTTATAAGCGTTGCGCTCGTTTCGCCCCTTTTCCGTCCCTGCGCTGTTAACGACGACGATTGCGTCGACGCATAAGGTAAAAGAACGACGGTTTCGTTAGTAAACACGGGGACGGAGGAAGTCCCCGGACCGTCGAATAACAGTCGAGGAAAACCAGACGATAATGGGAAAGCGTCTTTGATTCGACGCCGTCCACCCCTATGCGGCGGCTTGGCCGCGCGTTTTCCGAACGCGGCGCGTTGCCTTCCTCCGGGAAGACGACGGTTCCCGACCGAAAACCGGTTTTCGTCGGAATTTCCGCCCGATCGGAAACGAGGCCGTTTCCGAGTGTATGTGGAAATAGACCCGAAGCCCTCTGTCGTCGTCGTTTAGAACGAACCGAAGAAGACGACGTTTCCGAAATTGGAATTTCCTGGAAAATAACGCAGGGTTACGAATTGCCCTTATAGCGGGTCCCTAAGCGGAACCAAGAGCGTTAAAGGACGATTATCGAACCGTTTTTCCTGGGGTTTTACACTCTTTCCCCGAATTTCTTGGTCCTCCCTCCCTCCCTCGGCCGGACGTCCTTTTTTAAAAGATCAATGGGAGTCGAAGCGTTGGGTTTCTTTTCGTTGGGCGGATCTCTCCCGACGGAAGAAACGCGCCGGTCCGATCCGTGGCCGGAAATTCTCCGATTTCGCGTTTGCCGCGCGGCACGGAAGGAAGACGGCCGAGTGGACCGGGGGGAGGGCGATCGAAAAGACCGGTCCCTTCGGCCGCCGTCCGTCGCTCGGCGTACACAAAGGTCTCCATAACAACGCGCGAAAACAAAACCGGACGGGTCGAAACCCGTCTTTCTTCGGACACGCCAAAGGGTGTCCGAAGAAAGACGGCTCCCACCCCGCGAGAACATTTCGTCCGAACGGATTCCTCCCACATATTCCTCCTTCTCATCTTCCTCCTCCGTCGGTGGCGCCGACGCGTTGGATACCTCGTCCTTTGACGCAAAATCTGCGCGGAGACGAATTCGTCGTGGCGCCATCTGTTAGGACTTTATCCAAATGGCCCGGCCGAGTATTTGGGTGGGAAAATTCCGCCAAAAGAGCCGGCCGATACAAGAACGGACGATAAAACTAGAAAGTACAACGTAATTACACGCATTCCGCTTATTTAATTCTCCTCCTCTCTTACGTCAAAAGATCTCGTCGTCCCGATCGATGGGGCTATATCTTTTGGCTAGGGAAGTTCTTAATCCGGAAACGACGTCGTTCCGAAACGGAAGTCGTGTTTTTTAGGAGGTAGACCTCGGAGAGTAATTTGTAACGAAAGGAAGTTCTTTTATTCGCATTCCACCGTTCGTCATCACACGCGCCTTGCCGTCCAGGAAAACAAACCCATTCGGTCGGTGGCGCCCTCGGCCGCCTAACGACTGAACTAGCGATTTTTTCAATTAATGCTCGTTCGACCTAGATGGCGCTTCCGCAAAAACTTTCGCTGGACGCCGCCGCGGTCGAAGACGAAAAACTTTTTATCGTCAGTTGGCCCGCCTCCCGGTGTTTCCACGATTATATTTGTATTCTTTCGTCTTTGGGAAAAAATAAAAGGCTCCGAACGACGTCGTGCAGCTTAATCTTCCCAGCCGTTTCCTTTGTTTTCTTTTATTTTTATTATTAACCGACCGCTGGTGTTACTATTTATAAGTGTTAAGTCCGATAAACTTCTCCCGACTCTGTCGCGCTTGCTGTCGAGACGTTAGCTCGCGCTCGGGAGGGGTGGTTGCCAGGGCGGTACCCCGCTTCTTCCCGTTTTTCCGTTTCTTCCGTAGGAAGTCACTCCCGGTGTGGCGGAATCCAGAAGAAACTCGGCGGAGGGAAGGGGTGGGCCTGTGCCGGGGGAGGATTCCGAGGCATTATCGACGGGCGTGCGGACCTTTCCGTCCTTGGACACGCCCTGCGACGAGAATTCGGTTGGCGTCTGGCCCGTCTCCAGCCCTTTTTCTGTTCTTCGCCCCGATCGATCGCTCGGCTGCGCCGGTCCCCTCCCCTTCCGCCCGATTCCGCCGCTCCCCCGACTCGAGTCGGTCGAGAACACCACCCTCCGTGCGGCGGAGGGAGGGAGGATGGCCCCTTTCCCGTTTTCGGGCGGTCGGCCCGGCCGCCGGACCGCAGAATAAAAATAGAACGGCGTCGGAGGATCTGGCGCGTCGGATCCGCTCGTGCCAAATTTCTCGCCGATCGATGACGGTCGGCCGCGTTGCGCCGGAATCTCTCGCCCGAATTGCCCCCTTTCGTCCCCCTTCGTCCCGCATTTTATTTTCCGACTCCTCCGCTCGTCGCCGGAGAATTCCCGACGATAAAGCCGTACGGTTGCCTTTCCCATAATCCTTTTAGTCTGACCCCTTCGTTCCGAGTAGCCACGGGTCGAGATCCCCGAGACCTTAGGTGATTGACGAAATACCGATTCGATGGCGTCCGCCGAACGGCGAAAATCGAAACAACAAAAAACGGCCACGAAGTGAGGAGTGACCTTCGCCCTCCCGAAACGTTTCTCTGGCGACGGCAGCGCCGTCCGAAAACGAATCGCGTGGCGGAAGTGACGAAAATCGATCGCGACCGCGGCGATCGATTTTCGTCACTTCCGCCACCGGACTCGTTTTCGACAAATTACGTAGCGACCGGAAGCGCCGTGTGCCAGAGTACCGCACGTGATCGAGTTTATTTACCGTCGAATCGGAGGGTTTCTTCCGGAGGATGACTTTCCTCCAGACAAAAATCGCCACGGGCCGGGCTTTCCCCTGGGCCCGGTGGTCGGAGGGGTGGAAGGGGGACTGTGGGAGACGGAGGGAGGGGCCGGGAGTGGGGCCCGATGCCCGTGCCGGGCAACGCGCCTCGGATCTCCCGCCCAAAAGGGTACGGGCGTACCCAGAATTCCCGGCGGCGGAGCATCTTCCGGCAATGCAGCAGTGGCGATCGATGGCGGGACGGTAGGTGGCGGCGGGTGGCCTGACGGGCCGGGCCCCGGCCCGTCCGGTTCCGGAAGTGGTGGACTGCCGAGGCGAGGTAGGTGCGCGCCACGTCAGCCGGTACCCGGATCCGACCAGCCAGTGGCATCCGGCCTGCCGTACCCGTACCCGGTGGCGCGCGCGCAGCTACGTCACCGTCATCCGGGCCACTTTGACCGATCGGTGGCCAGACCCCCGTCCCCCCGTGGTCGACAGCCGGCAGAGGCAGAGTTGGCGAGTGCGGAACGTGATGCTTGCACCGAGTGCTGCGGGCCCGGCCATAGGAGCGTGGGAGGTGCATGCGTGATGCGAGATGGAGATGGAGGCCGCGTGCGACGGGCTGGCATTGCCCTTCTCCACCATCGACAGTATCCTTAACGAAAAGGTTCTCTTGTCTCCTTGCAGGTCGTTGCACAAGCTGACAGGTGACGAGGTGGGGTACCCGGAAGGCTTCGGACCGGACACCGCCATCAGCATCCCCGCCACCTTGTCCCACTTCGAGCCCATCCCCCACGACCACGACTACTGCGAACGCGTGGTCATCAACGTCAGCGGACTTAGGTTCGAGACGCAGCTGAGGACTCTCAACCAGTTTCCGGACACCCTGCTGGGCGATCCGGCCCGACGCATGCGCTACTTCGATCCGCTGAGGAACGAGTACTTCTTTGACCGCAACCGACCCAGTTTCGACGCCATCCTCTATTTCTATCAGAGTGGTGGGAGGTTGAGGAGGCCCGTTAATGTGCCGCTGGACGTCTTTGCGGAGGAGATCAAGTTCTACGAGTTGGGGGAACTGGCATTCAATAAATTCCGAGAGGACGAGGGCTTCATCAAAGAGGAGGAGAGGCCCCTTCCCTCTTACGAGACTCAGAGAAAGATGTGGCTCCTATTCGAGTATCCGGAGAGTTCGCAAGGTGCACGCATCATCGCCATCATCTCCGTAGCCATCATCCTCCTCTCCATCTTCATCTTCTGCCTAGAGACCCTCCCCGAATTCAAACACTACCGCCTCTTCAACACCACCAACAACATGATCCGCGTCGTGGAGGACGAAGTGCCAAAAACTACCGACCCCTTCTTCGTCATAGAGACCTGCTGCATCGTCTGGTTCTCCTTTGAATTCCTAGTGCGTATAATCGCCTGTCCCAATAAACTGGTCTTCTTCAGGGACGTCATGAACATCATCGACCTGATGGCCATCATCCCCTATTTCATCACTTTGGCCACCGTGGTGGCCAAAGAGCGCGAAGAGAGGCTGGGCATTGCCCGTGAAACACCCCCGCCACAGAGCAACAACCAGGCCATGTCCTTGGCCATTCTCAGGGTCATCAGGCTCGTCAGAGTGTTCCGTATTTTCAAATTGTCCAGGCATTCGAAAGGCCTGCAGATCTTAGGCAGGACGCTAAAAGCCAGCATGAGAGAACTGGGACTACTTATCTTCTTCCTCTTCATCGGTGTCATCCTTTTCTCCAGTGCCGTTTATTACGCCGAAGCGGATTCCGAAAGATCTAACTTCAAGAGTATCCCCGACGCCTTCTGGTGGGCCGTCGTCACCATGACGACGGTGGGTTACGGCGATATGAGGCCCGTTGGGGTCTGGGGCAAAATCGTGGGTTCCTTGTGCGCCATCGCCGGTGTTCTAACAATCGCTCTTCCAGTTCCGGTGATCGTGTCCAACTTCAACTACTTCTATCATCGCGAGACGGACCAGGAGGAGATGCAATCTCAGAACTTCAATCACGTCACCTCTTGTCCTTACCTACCCGGCACGGTCGGGACCAAGATCAAGAGAGACTCCCTCAGCGAGTCCGGTTCCGACATCATGGAGCTGGGGGAGGGTGTGCTTCTCACTACAGACAGGTGTCAGCAGAAGAAGCCGAACTGCAATCCTCTTCACAACAACAATGTCAACATCGTTTCCATAGAGACCGACGTCTGAGGCCTTCTCGGGATTGCTGCTGCTGACCCGTATCCTTTGCCTCTAAAGGTAAGGCTCCCCTCCCTCCCCTTCCGGGCAAAGTTACGAAAATCACGCCGACCATCTCGTGCCGATCGATTTCCTTCCTTCCAGGTGAAAGAGGCCGAGGCCCGAGATTGGCGGTCGGCACGCGAGAGGGCGGAGGGGGTGGCCCGGGGGCGTTCCCCGGGCCGAAGAGGGCGACGCGCGGGAGAAGAGTCGGGCCGCGGGCTGGGCGCCGCTCGGTTCAACGAACATTTAATGAAAGAGGCGAAGAGGTGGCGACATCTGTCGCTGCCGCGCCGGAGAAGGGAACAATGGCGACGATTATCGACCTTCTAAATATAGACGTCCTTCTCCGGTATCCGCAAGGTGAAGCGCCGCCCGGTACCGTGGTGCGCGGCGACCTCCTCCTCCGGAAGGGGAGGAGCGCGCGCCCGAGTGTCAGGGAGGATCCTTAACGGTTGCCAGTAAGGGACTGGAGCCATATTGGTTTCGTCCCGAGTCTGCATCGAAGACGATAGGCACGCGCCTCTCCCGAGTCCACTGGGTATCGAAGGACGAGAGTCGAGACCCTCCATCACCATTCCTCTTCCTGGATTAAGAGTCGATCATCATCGAGAGTGTAGAAGTGGCTGTCGTTGGATCGAGAACGAAGGAATTACTACGTACGTGTCGTCGGCGGCGCGTTTTGTTCGTTTCCGTCTCCGTTTCGTGTGGTGTGGTTAGTTTATTCGCGACGACGCGCGACGACGACCCGGCGGGGGAGAGGCGGCGCCCACGTCACGAGTCGGACGTGTCCGGCAGCGCGCCAGTGGGGGTGGCGATCTCCCTCGACGGCGTCGTCTTACTTCGTGTTTCTACGTCTTCTCTTCCCTTCCCGACCATCTTCCATCGGCCGTTTGTCTCTTCAGAGGTGAAGATAACAAGATCCTTCTCACTTGGTTTACTGCTGCCACGTTTTTCACTTCGAACGAAATTTACTGTCATTGCGCACACGATACTAAATTTGTCTCTCTTCGCCGCACTTTCACTTCCGACTACGAACGGGTCTTCGACACAAAAGTAGCGACCGTTAACCGTTCTTTCTTAGCATTTATTACTAAACTCTCGTCTTTAATACTGTACGTCACACGCTTTCAGGTTCGGACTCCTTGCGCTCTCCTTGGCCGCTCTGCGTAGACCGGGGCGCTCTCTACACCCGACACTAGTTGCGTAGCGTATAACCGAGTGAATAGACAGACTCCGGGCCATGGCTTCTAGTTTCTCTACTACTAATCTACTTTATACTCTAGCCCCGTCGTTTCTACGTCTTTGTATACGTGCACGGTCGTAACCTCTGACCTTTAGTGGTGTTACTGGCCCGCCCTTACTCTCTAGCGCGGGACGAACTTAGCTCTTCTCTCCTCCTCTCCTCTTACGTCATCTAGAAGCGTAGCGTCGTCCCGTCCGACATCTAGAGGCAAGTAAGAGTGGGCGTTAGTCGCATCGACGGAGAGAGCCGGTCCGTACGCTTCCCACTCTCCCCTCTCTCTGTCCCGACGCCCGTTCATCTCCAGGAAGGGAGGGAGAAATACAAATCCAAGTGCTCTTAACAATCGAAATCCTCGGGCGAGGAAACCGCGCCTCGCTCTCTTTCTTTCTCCTCTTTTTTCTTTCCTCCTTGCCCTCGGCTCCGCCGTTCGACCCTCTCGACCGAGGCTTCTCCCTCCCTCCCTCCGCGCCAAGCGCTGGCTGCCGGGAAGTTTCTTTATCTTTTTTTTTTTTTTTTAAAGGCGAGTAGCGGGAGTGTTTCTTATTTATTTGTGTCTGGGATTTTTTTCTCGGCTTCTCCGACGTCTCTTCCCGTTAGCCCGGCCGTCACACGGGTGGTGGGCGCTCGGAAGCCCCGCCTCCGGAAGTAGTAGATACACAACACCGAGAGCGAGAGACGATCCGAATTCGAACGGTTGGAGCGAGCGCGACGGGCGCCGGGTAGCCCGCGAGCCCCGGCGCCGCGCTCAGATCGGGAAAGAAAGGCGGAAAGGATGTGGCCGCGCGGACCACGCCGTGGCGTGGCGGGGCGACCGTCCATTGACGATAAGTAGAATAACCGACTTTAGATAATCACCTTGTCCCATTTATTATACTTTAACTATAGTAATACTTACAATTAGTATTGTTACTAAGACTTAATTCTATTTTGCTGTTTGTCCAAATAAGGAAAATATATATATCACGTGAGATTAAAGTATCAAAATTACGTAGGGTAGCTTATATGAATTTACTCGATTTTTCACCAATTCTTAAATATGTAAAAACAATCGATACGGTCGGGAACGATTTGCAGAAGTCACACGCTCTCTCGCTCTCAGTCTCTCTCTCTATCTATCTATCTCTAAACTACTAAACTATATCTTTCAGCTGTTTTGCCCCGAGCCCGGCCCTTTACCCTTTGAGAAAAGAAAGGTCGTAAATTACAAAACAATGGAAGTCTTTGCTCACATCTTTGCTTAACTAAAATACTACGATTAATTCGAAACGTGTGCGTCTTTTGTGTGTGTGTGCGGATGCGTGCCTGAGTGCGTGCCTGTGTCGCGCTGGCCCTCCCCTTTCCACAAGAGGGACGGGAGGGCCAGCCGAGTCGAATGGCTTTCAAACTATCGGCGGATGAAGAGATATTTTCTTTACTACTATGCAGACGTTCGATTCATTCATTCATCATAATATATGTACAGGTAATTTTTTTCAGGTCTTACTTATTAGGTGCTGTAACAGGTTGTGATCTCTATCCAAACAAAAGAAATAAATAAATTAATCCTGTAACATATCTGGACTATAAATATTTAGAAAATTAACATTCATTTACCGAAATTCCCATATTTTTTCTTAGTTTCTCTTCGATCACCTTCGATGTATTATAATATTGATAATACATAATTATAATATTCTTTGTCTCCACACAAGGGCAATCGATGCATTGCAAGAAAACAAAAAAATATATAAAAAAAAACAAATTTCATGTTTAGATCTGAAATCCTCTCAAATACTCTGTAGATAACGGTCTGCAATAAAACTAAGTTTCGTTTTACCGACTCGTGTCTTCATTTATCGCCTCCTTACGCGCCCGAACGACACCTCGGGGTACCGGTGCGCCCGGCTTAATATGCAAACTATTAACTTCCGTAACAAAGGTGCGATTTTGTATTATTTTTGACGTTCCGATTGCACGTACGAACGCGTTCCGAGTGTGGAGGGTGTAAGAAGGTGGTGTTTCGTCACCCGTCGGTGATAAAAAACCGGACGAGAGTGTCCGAGTGGCATTTTATTCGTTTCGTACCGACCGAAATTTCCGCAGGAAAATAGAGCGCCGGATGATCGAACTTAACGGTAGGTGGAAATTAATTACGGTCTTTTACGTGAAGTTTAATTAGCCATTTTAACGGTCGACGACGATGTAAAACGTGTAATTTTTACACCGGGTTTTTCTTTAAAAGGCGCCGAGCGAGAACGCCGTCCGTAGTAGTAATGTTTGACGGTGAAATTCCGTTAATCCGGCACGATGCCGGTTTATGGGACGGCGGTAATTCTTCCCATCCCCTCCATTCGGTTTCCGATATCTTTGCCTGTCAGACAGAGTCGAAATTTATAAGGCCGCCGCTAACTTTCGCCACGTACATCCTCTCCGTTTCTTACGTCACACGTGTTCGACAGCTGCGTGGTCGTTTAGCCCGACGACGACGCGGGCCAGAACCTTAGCTCTACCCCGTTGCCAGTGGTGGCGGTTTAACGGAATTTCACCGTCCGCGTACCCGAGGGTTTCCTTCTTCCATTGTGTTTCGCTGGGTCAAATTATATTTCGACCATTGCCGGGCGTTAGAGACGGAGGTTATTTACAAATGGCCGTGCGACGAAGGGAGGAAGCGACGCAATTCGACCGTTTAATGGTTCCGGATATCCTTTCCGACCGCCACGTCCGACACGCATCGTCCGGTAAGATCTTCCGTTTTATTTCCTGCCGTCATTTGATTATTTATAATAAATATTCCTTTTAAATCCGATAAATCTTTAGCCAAATTCGGCGCGGATGCCGTTTCTACTCCGTCCGGGAGCCGCCTTCCCGACAGAAGAGAGGGGAGGAAGGTGAGTTTCTTTTTATTAACACTAGAACGAAGGGTTAAGATACAATCGAAAGTAACAGTAACGATAAAACGATAGAACGAACTTAGGATAAGAAATGAGGTGGCCTTTAAATGACGATTTGGCGGTGAATTTCGCTGACCTTTTGCCTTTTCGATCGATCCGCATCGGAATTTCCTTCCTGGCTGCTGCAGATCTCCAGTCGGGTTGTCTGTGGGTGAAATCCGTGTTGAAATCTGCTTCCGTTCGTATCTTATTTCGATTAAATCTTACCTCTTTGTCCGGGAAGATGATTCGTTTCTGGCCTCTCTGGCTGTCGTTCATGGAAAGTCCGCCGATCTGCAAATAATTCGATTTACTTAGTTTCTTAAAATTAAAAGGATAAAGGCCGACAATCTAATAATAAAATCTATACTCTTCGCTGCTATTTTTACACCGTTTTTGGCTGGGAACTGAATTCTTTTTTTTACATATTCTATCTTATTTCTTTAATAATAATTAAATTTATAAAGGCATTTTTACCTATCCGATTAGAATTTCGTACAGTACTTGGTAGATTGGTAGTGGGATCCCCGAGTGTTTTGTTCCGAAGTGGTTTGTAGATATTCTTCGTTTAAATATTCCATTTTAAGCAATATTTAGAAAATTATTTTATATGTCAAATAATTACGTAAATAAATAAAATAATTTTATTATTCGAAAGTTTTCCGGTATGTAATATACGAACAATACAATTTATTTAATTTAAAATTTAAGCTCTCTACTAACACCTTACGGGGCAAAGTTTTTAAATCGAAATAACGTGACTTCGTATGTACAGTACGTAATTTGCCCCTGCGCTTTCCACATCTGTCTCGAATTCCATTTACATAGAACCGTTCACGGGGTTAAGCAAAGGTCTACAATTTTTTCAAATTGCAACCCAATAAACAGTGTTTAACGCATTCGATAGGATAATTTATAATGTTTGTATTGTTCTATCGTAATTGTTTTGGCTGCCCTAATGACAACACGGCGATGCTCCGACTTCGATCGGAACGTGCACGGGTTTAACTCTTAAGCATTAAGAATAATCTTAGGCATTTCCGAGCATTTGTTCATTTCTCTATGATTTTCACCCAAGTAGTTGCGTTTTAATTTATTTGACGGAAGAAGCACTCGCATGTTTTTGAAATTAAAATGATGGATCCGATTTACAAATCTATAAGCTTTTCTTTCTTTATTTTTTTACTTGATGACTTTGTAAAATGCATTTCTGTAAATTATTTAGTGACTTACCAAATTCCATTTTATCTTTTATAATTATTTCAGATTTCAATTTAATTTTTCCTTAAATTAAGAAGGGGGAAGAGACTTTAATTTTGTCTCTACCTCATCCGTTCTCGGAAAAATTACACCTTTCCACGAACAGACGAAGTAAAGACGAAATTAAAAAACTTTTTCGGCACTTTCTACTACAATAAAACAGAACTTTGCTTTTGATATTGGAAGTAATTAAAGAGAGTGCGCGTCGTACATTGAAACCATTTTAAAGAATAATAATTTCTATCTAAACCAATGTTTTTCTAATCGAAGACCAATTCGTAAATGCTGTACAATAATATTTAAAACAAGAAATTGGCTTTTAACTTTAATCTAGTCTGGCAGAAGACGGGTTTTATTCTATTAAAATAGTAAGATGGCGACTAAAGTTTAAACGTAATGGGATCATTTGCATCTTCCAATGATTTATTATATAAGAATATACAGAAGCTATAGAATAGAAATTCCAAGATCTTTTGGTTCGGAGAATTAAAAATTATAATTTCTACCATGGCGTGAATAATAATTGAGCCGGAGCGGAATGCAATTCCCGAAAATTTTCCATCATTTTATATTCTGTTAGCGATTACGCTAATAAAAATATTTAATGCATAAACATTACGTAATGTGACGATACGTGAAATTACGTGTCACGAGAAAAACGACCAGTTTGATCATTTGTCTCGCCTATTATTCGATATAATCTCGTGTAGGTCAAAGTTTTCCCATACATTTGCATACGGCGCTTTATGACGCATTACGCGTGACCCCATTGACAGTTTGTCGATTGATATCGAACTCGGAGAAATATCGGTTTAAAAATAACTCGTCTCGAATTATTTTATTTTCGAAATGTATAAAATGAAATTCTTTTTTTTCAATTTTGAAGGAAATTGGGCGTAATAGACACTTAAACGCAACGGAAAACGATAGGAAGGCATTATTATTTACGTTAAGAATTGAAGTAAACCGAAATACGGCCCCGTATAACTTAATTATCATTAGTATTAGTTAAATTAATAACATTCGGGACCGAGGATTTTGTCATTAAATTGTCTTCGGTTCCTTACTATAGAAAATGTCGTCTCCACGGATGCCGGTTAGTAGAATTTTTATTTATAATTATTATAACTGAAGGTATAAAAAGAATTTAATAACATAAAATCTAGTAAGAATTTACTTCTAGCTTCTATAATTTTATGTATAATAGTATTTCGTCGGCTCCGTGTCGGTCTGTTGCATTATATTTGAGCATTAAAAGTGATTTTACTAGGTTAAGCCCAGTTAAATACGCTAACCGGAATTAGCCTTATTATTATTGTAGATTTACATATATTATTAATTGTGTAGAAAATCCAGAATATTGGCTCCCCAGATCTTGCCTAGCTACCTTATTACGATTTATTGTAATATATTTGTAGCCGAAACTTGAATTTTTAAGTAGCGAGAATATTAGTGATTAATTCTATTACGTTCTTTCCTCGTATTGTTTTAATGTGTTCCATTTTATATTTAAGCTTTTACTGCATCGCTGTCTCGGATTTTCCCTCATTATTAGGTAAAAGGAGGAGTGTTTTAAACGTTGATTTTATCGGCAAACTATTGTTAGCTGCGTAAAATGATTATAATTTATTTTCGTCTTCTATTTCCGAGGGCAAAACTCTGTAATTTTATAGTTTTGGGAAAGAATGTATTTAACGGGCTTATTTGCATACTTTTAGATCTTTTACTTATTCGCCGGCGTATTAATAATTTTATTAAGATGCGGATTGAGTACGACTTAATTTTTGTGGACGGTAGTGCCGGAGCAATGGCGCGAGTGGACAAATATTTTGAAAATGAAAATATTTACGAGTGGTTTAGTCTGTCGGTTGGCTCAATTTAAAGGAAATAATCTACGTAATCCACCAGGAACCTTCTGTCGACTATTATCGATCAATCAATTTGTTCTTAACGCTTGTTACAGTGTCTGCTTATTTATAAAGGGTAACGCTTTACTGCTTAAATTTCGTTTTGCCGTATTCTCTTGCATATTTTTAAATAATGACAAATAAAAATTCAGTTCTTTTTACGTCGAGGACTATAAGGTAAGGTCACTTAAGAGTACGCATTTTCTCGATTTTGCCCGATACTCTACCGAAATTTTTACTCTTGTCGCGAATGTTGCTTATTTCGGAGTAAAACGTGGGACGGACGACGGAATTAAAATTTGCGCTCTTACGTAACCTTATCCTGTTTGATCGTAACTTAAGAATGGCTTATAAAAAGCTAAAATGTGTAATAATCTAATTTATTTTAAATATTCTGTATTCCTACATCTTTTATGCCGATTCGCGATGCAATCAGTATTCATTTCACTCTAAATATGTGAATGTTCCTTTACTTGATTTCTTGTTATGGATATCATTCTGTCAACCTTCGAATTAAATAACTTTTTAATTTTTAAATGTTTCAGAATTTAGATTTGGCATTTAATTTCGATAAATAACAATGCCTTATAATATTTATTAGTATTGTGTTTATTATAATTTAAGCAGTCAAAAGTTAATTTTTCTGTAATTCTATGTCCCTCTATTGTTTCTAAATGCGTTCTCGTTTTGAAAATATTCAATTGAATTAATTAATATTGTAGATAAGTACTGTATAATATTATAATTAAAAAGCACATTTAAAAAAAATTAAGATTTTTGCTTACTCCCTTATTAAATGGAGAGGAGATTACTTTGCTAGAACAGGGATTCTTAAATTCTTGATATTTGAAGTCCAGAAATAAAATTCATTAATTTCAAAGAAAGTTAATGAAAACTAATTATATATATATATCTTTTTAAGGATATGTATTTTTATCATTATTCCTATAAAGATTTTCAATAATGTCTATGCTTAAAGAAATTAGTAATTTGTGAGTATGAAATTCTTCAATTCAAACTAAGTCTATGCAAAAACATTCCACTTTACATAACATATTTGTATGAAAATGCTTTCTGCACATTTGTATGTAGTATTCTGCACATCTGTATGTGCAAAATCAAAATCTAGAAAGCAGATTTAAGAATACAATTTTAGATGGTGGATCCAAACTTTGTGTTCTTGCTTGAAAAGAATCATTATAATTCATACAAAAAGAAATATTTATAAATAATATAAACATTTGTATTATACATCATTAAATTTTTGTTTAACCCAGTAAATATCTCTTCTTGTATACAAAATATTTTTCAAATGAGAGATATTTGCAGTTTGTTGGGTTTTAATATCTCCAGCTAATAGTGTAAGAACCACCTGCCTAGAGCATTACTTATTTTTATTAAAATATGCTCTAGGCATTATCTGCTAGGCATCAATTGCTCTATGCAATAAATACAGTAATAATCTAAAATTAGTGTAGGTATATTTTAAATACTTCTATTTTCAATTTCTTTGAATATCAAAGTTATATTATAGTGGGTAATATCATCATAAAAATGATTAATAATTGTGTTAAAAAGAAAAGTGAATCTCTAAAGATTCCCCTGTGTTTTTAAATGAATTCTATTGTTTTTGAGACTTTTAAATTTGAAAATTTGGCAGATTAAAGTTTAGTTTTCTAAAGTATAAATTGGTTTTGTGAGAGAGAAAGCCAACTTAGACTACTTATTTAAAACTTTCGTACCGAGAAACTGCCTTTAACCTATATAAACAAATAAATCTTAGTTGATTTATACTAAAATTATGGTAATTTTAATATTCTTTAAAATAGTAGAACTAACGCATTTATTCTTTGCATCTGCAATATTTGAATTATAACAAATAAAGAAACTATTTCAGATTGTTATTATAGAAAACTTTAATATTATCTGGCATGATTGAAATAAAATATTTATTTGTGGATATTAGTTTCTCGATGCTGCGATTACTTTTCCGGATTATAAATGAAACGAAAAGAAATATTCTGTGCCGAGCTGGTAAAAAGGCAAAACCTTATTATAATTAACTAACGTGCTTGCCGGTACTGAGCTTTTTATGATTATTAATTACAAAATTTATGAAAAAAAAGTCACAATTAGTCTTAATTAACTCGATTAGAGGAAAAAGAACCCGGCGGAAGAAAAACTCTTAATCGATACTCTAATAAACTGCAATACGACCGTTCCACTTGCGGCCGACCGGATCAATTATGGCACGCTCCGTCCTCTTTTCTTCCGTCTGTGTGGAAGCGGTGGAGCTCTGCCGGGCATGCTTTGTCTGTCAGTCTTGCAATTGTTTTTTAGTGCAGACACCACAAGCAAATATAATTTATATAAAATTTTATAATTATAAACTATTCACAATATCATTACCCTTACAAATAATTATTTATGGATTAAATTCTCATTCTTTGTCGACTTGGTTATATAAATTAATAGCTAATGTGGAAAGTGTCGAGATAGTCGTCGAGGTTTGACAAATTGGTTCTCTTAACGGAATGCCGAATCGGACATTTTGGATTATAACGACTAAGAGTAGAGTGAATGGAAAACTTCGACCAAATTTGAAACTCCTAGAAGAATATGATTAAAACGAAGTAAGACAAATAGCATACTCTAGGTTCTAGAAACTAAGAAGATAATATTCAGAGTTAACTTTAAGTCAAATATTTTTTTGTCTTGGTTTTCAGAAACCAAAGGATACCAAATAAATATTACAATTTACAATGCAAATACGATGATGCAGTGCCAAAAATCTTGATTTGGCCGTCGAAAAATGGATATTAACCCTATTGATGGCAACTTCGTTGTCGTGCTTTTGTCTTGCATTGTTGATATCTAACATTCATTCACAATTTATAATTTTTTTAATTTTGAAATTATGATTAGTGTATTTTTTGTTTACATATAGTGATTTTGTAAAATACATTTTGATTCTTTGTAAGTATTCCTGCATTCTTTATGGTTTAAACTTGAATATCTAAACTTGAATCAGTGTTATAGGAATTTATAATACTTAAAATGCTAATTTACACATATTTGAAAAACTGGATGTTGTCTGGCTGTCTGGATTTTCAATGTTTCACTGTATAAACTTTCTTTTCTGCTGCAAAAATTCTGTATTCTTTGTATTGTGTCATGCCAAAGAACCTTTAAGTGAATCTTTTTGCAGCAAATCATTTAATGACTCACTGTGAGATTACAGTAATTCAATTATTGGTGATGGATTCTTTGTTTCAAAATTGGCACTAGTGCAAAATCATACGTTTCTATTGCGGAAATTAAAGTTATCTCAATCGACGCACAAAAATTTTATCCACTATCCAAAAGCAGAATGTTTCTGCAAAACCTTTTGTAAGCCAAAATGGAATAAAGCAAAAAGCATTTACTAATAATTTATATGGGAAAGTGTTATCAGTGTTCCCAGACTGAAAAGTAACTTACTGAATCTTACAAATAATACTAACACAGTATAAACAGGAATATGATAAATCCACAGCCTGAATAAAGTAAATGTCAGTCCAATGTGGTTAGTGAAATTACACAGTATTCTCTCCAGTATGCAACGTCTAAATTATGAAACTGCCCTTGCCTAAGAAACCAATCAAACCAGCTAAGATACTTTTAAATTTCACTTTTGAACACCTTTTCCACACTTTGTACATCTACCACTTAGTCAAACAGCAGACTTTCTATTTTATCATTTTATTTTTAAAATAAATCCACATAAATCACGGATGCTCACGGACACAGTTAAAGCGGCTCGATGCCAAACACAATTCCTGGCAAAGGAGCTTGGAAATGCTTCTTGCCGTTCTCTGCTCGGAATGAGTGACGCCTCTAAAATGGCTTGCTACATAACAAATGCTAAATTCTATTTTTGTTTTTCATGCTTTTTAGTAAAACCAAAAATCCTCTTTGGATGTCTTTTGGTTAGTAAGAACTAGGGTTTCTCATTTCCCGGGATCCCGGGATATCCCGGGATAGAATTAATTATTTTTAAGGTATACAAAATATCTTGAAATCAAATGATATAATTATTTTCCATTTTTTAAAGTAATTTTAAAGTTTTGTAACCTCCAAAATCATATTAATAATGCTGTGTAAGGTCTATAGGCCTATAATAAAAATTACCTTTAAATAACGTAGAAATTTTCACAAATAGAAAAAAATTAATTAAAGTTTGCTGGGAACTGCATACAACAACAACAAAAAAAATGTTTTGAATTGAGTTAAAAATTAAAAAAATGAACTTCTAATTTAGAAGGTAATTTTCGTTTTTTAAATAAAATATAATACAAAATATTGCAAACTTTTATAAGATTTTAAAAAGCAAAGATGGTCAATACTGCGATAACTCACTCTAATTCTTATTTTAGTAATGAAAAGTCTTGCCACCGAGAATGCCCTTTCCGATTCAATTGATGTGATTGGAATAGTGTTTAATGCATTTAAGAGAAGACAGATATTATGTGTTTTTTCACCTGTAGCCTGGAAGCTTTCGAGTTTGTTTTCGAGATTGTAGTACTTCTTTCGCTCTCTAGTATTCTTGATTTGTCTACCTTGGCTGCTTTAATAGCGGCATCAAGCTTAGAGCTCGATAATTCGGCAATTCATTTGGCTTTAATAATCAGGTTTATGAAGAAAAACTTCATACTTGCAGACTTTGTACTCGTTTGTATCCTTGCCCAATTTGCACAATCTGGAGTCAGGCATTTATTGAAGCTACCGGGCATGGTTAAAACTCAAGACAGCGTAAGCACAATTATTCCAGATATTACAGGTTCCGACAAGTAAAGAATTTTTATAGTCATGCCACAAATAAGCTATATATTGATTATTGACCATTTGTGACATGCTATAACGAGCAAAAATTTAAAAAAAACTAATAGGTAGGTTTAAAATTAATAAATACAAATGTATTCTGGCAGTGAATGAGTTAATTATGCTTTCTATTTGCAAAACTCCTCAACCTTAACACAAAATAAGAAAAAAAGTGAATTTTTAAGAAATTTGCGGGATTTCCCGGGATAAGAAAAATTTCCCGGGATATTTCCCGGGTTAAAAAAACAACCGGGATCCCAGAATCCCGTTTCAGAAACCCTAGTAAGAACAGACACTAATATTAATATAATGTAGATGTTTTATAAAAACAAAATGGCACAAAGCATACCTTTTTGTAAAAGCGAGGAATACTCATATTGAAAAATTTAAAAATAGAATAATTGACTGGAATCCAATTGATGGCATTCAATTTTAATTCTAAATATTAGTTTAATTTCTTAAATTTGGCCTGTGCCAATTTATGTTGAGAATATTAAATACAAATTCATTTTAGAGAATAGTCTGTTACACAACAGTTAAATCAGTATTTCAACAGAGAGACTAATTGAAAAAGCTTAAATTGTATAGCTTTTAAAAGTATTTCTGTGAAAAAATAAACGAAAAAAATAATTATGAATAAAATTTCTAGTTTGTCCTAGTACAAACTAAAATATCCCAATAAATTTATAATGATGTACGGTAGCCGATTATCCTTATTCAATCTGTAAATACACATATATGTAATTATAACTGCTATATAATGCAAGAGGTTATTACTATTTAATTGCTAAATGATTTATACTGACGACTTAATGTATAACTCAAATATTGAAATAAATAGTAAAGATTAAAAACTAAAAGTTACAAATAGAAAAATACCGTGTCTAAATTCATTAAAATTTCAAGTACCACTCTTTGAGGCAGAATCTAAATTTCTTTAACAAGTATCTATTGCTATTAAGGCAAGTTACTGTGGCTGTCAACATTGAGTCTAATGCCACCATCTGCAGTAATTCTAGCTCTAATAGCATAGGTTAAACTTGTCGTGTTTGCCATTTTTAACTAAGAGCTGTTTAATCTTTAAACTAAACCCAATTTGTTCTTAACCTTAAAAATGTCTGCTTTGTTTTTCTATTTATTTTATTATATTGGCAAATGCATTATTTTAACAGTAATTATACATATAGTTAGAATTTTTGTATTTGATTATGACTGCCAAATTTACTACTAATTAATTACAGGATACCATAATAAATTTTCTAATTTTTTGTAAAAATTTATTTCCTTTAAAATTAGGAAAAGAGATCATTTTCATCTTGATGTATGAAAGTGTTATTAACTAAAATATACTGTATATGTTTAAAGATGATATACAGTATAGACAAATCTTTTTAATATGATAAAATATCTATATAATATAGATATATAATTTCTTTTTGCTTGAATACTATGCATATACTTATTATATTGTTACTTGTATTGCTTGTTTCATCACAATTTCTCAATTGACACTGACTGTTTACTATCCTTTCTGCTCAATGTTGCTTCTGTTAAGTTTCTCTGATACTGTGATCCTCCACATGCAAGATGACACATCTTGCATGTGGAAAATCATAGTATTGGAGAAACAGAGTTTTAACAGATAATAGGTTATATTGAAAATCGAAACAATTTTTTTTTTAAGAAGAGCTAGGCTACTAGACCAGAATCAGAACCCCATCCTGGTCATAGTGATCCACGTGCAGACTTAGTCCTACCTCCTTTTGACTGATCTATGTGGTTTATGAACATTCCTAAACAGAAAGAGAAGCATGGATTGTGTAGCATCTTAACTTAAATCTCCTATTGTAACTTTAACTTAACTAAAATATGAAACACAGTATCGTGTAGCAAATTTATCTGTGAACCGATTTTGTGTGAGG
This sequence comes from Centruroides sculpturatus, assembly GCF_000671375.1. Lineage (NCBI taxonomy): Eukaryota > Metazoa > Arthropoda > Arachnida > Scorpiones > Buthidae > Centruroides > Centruroides sculpturatus. Next base: position 301,287 of record NW_019385182.1, read on the forward strand.
CCTTTTATATCTTTATCGACTGCTGCCAGACTAAAATTCATTCAAAAGATCAATTATTCTTGTTTTGCTTTGTAAAGATTAGACAAACCTTTCATGTTAATGAAGAAACGGTGGTAGTTTTGTACGAATCCAATCAAAACGAGGACTCCAATATGCTAATGAACCTTCACTAAATTTGTGATAAGCCCGTAAGGAGAGACCTCGTCGAATGACGACAGGACTCTTAGTTATCGTCCGGTAATGCCGGACGAGCGTTAAGCCATACACAAATTAAGGAGACTAGGAAAACGATAATTGAAGTTTGATTGTTTGATAATATCTTCCTAAAGTTTACCAATTCGTCAAGCTAAAGACATGTAAATAGTATAACAAACTTTACTATTCTAGGATTATGATGACGACACATCGAAAATAAGTTAGCGAGATATAGATAATAAGAAAACGTAACTCTGCAATTATTGTAACAACAGATACAGTAAATGGAATTTGGATGAAATAAGGTCATTTGGACAAGAATATTTCTGAATGTTACGCAAAATAATCATCATTGATTATTTAATAAAATGACATTTTTTGTCAATAGAGCTTAAGAAAAGGGAAGCTTTATCATTATTAATAATTTATAAACATTAACACGTGAAATTTCAATGTCATAAAATATATTATTACATTTTGAAGTAGACAGGGTACTTTAGCATCTTCAGTTTTTATTTTTTGTTTGAATAGTAACAATAGAAAATAGAGTTTAATTATTCTATTTAAAAAAATTTAGATTTTAGTAGAATAGGTCAATTTCTGGAAAAAATTTACATTGTTGCAACTATTGTATAATAAAATTGAATATTTAATTAAATTTAATATATATATATAAAAGAAGATTTATATTTTTAATCTTTTGCCATGAAGAAAATCATTGAGTCATTTGTATAATAGATGCAAAAGTCTCTTAAGAATAATTTAGATCATAATCAATATCGTACTTCTAAAAATGTTTTTCTATTTTATCAAAGTTCTTATTTATTCAATTATCAAGAAGTAAGGTTACTTGAGATGTTATGGTTTAATAAATAGTTCTTTTAAAAAATCTAATTTGGAACTAATGGTACATCTCCAAAAGTAAGAAATGAATATATTTTATTTAAGTTAATGATGTCATAATGCCCATATATTTTGCTATAAATGAAAAATTTTTTCTTATTGTGAGCAACTTTCTGCAATGAATAAAATCATGTAATTTTTCACTTTATTATTATTATTGTAATATCTATTTTATTTCATTGTTTCTTTTTATTTTGACGATTGTCTTTTGTTAGACTTGCATATTTTTTGCCTCTTTTCTTTGTTTTGATAATTTTATTTTCTTGTCATTAAATGATAGATGGATGTAATTTGGATTGCATCCGTTTTTAGTTTGTTCGAAACTATTCCAATATCTTGGTTGGTTATTTGTCCGATGTAGGTCTGTCCTCGGCGATATGGAAACCATTGTTTTGGTCGCGGACGAGTCAAAATGTCTGAAAATATGCCAATGTCAAAGAAAGTAAATCTAACCAAAAGATTTCGGAATTGGTATTAATTATTTTCATATCATCCACATATAATAAAACACAAGAATTACAAGTGAAACTAAATGATAAAATTGACACAAAACATAAGAAATAGTCTGCCGAGTACTGAACCCCGAAAAATTACTGCAGATGGTAGCAAAAAATAGGAAGAAAACTCATCCAGATGGATATTGCAGTAAGTTCTTAGTGTCAAACAATAGGATAGTACCTTGAGAGCAATTTGCAGTCAAAAATCTGCTTGATATTGACACGTATGGCAAAAGAGTTTTTTTAGCTTAAAAATTTTCAATAATAATAGACTACTGTTATAATAAATTTGTACAAGTAGGAAAGGAACTTAGACTTCAGTGTTGTAAAGGTTAAAAGTGCAATGTTCAAACATGAATAAAGGAAAAAATATATTCAAATAAGTAGAGTTCAAACTTTTCATTGTGGCCAAAAAGAGATATTGGTTTGTAGAAGCTGGCACGTTTCTTGGGAATAGCAATAATATGTAAAGACTGCCATTGGTCTGGGATAAAAGTGATTTCAATTATATATTTGAAAAATACAAGATAGAACTGTTGCAGCAATTAGAGGAACACTACAATAAAGAATTGCAGAAATATGCTTGGAACTGTTTTGAGAATAAGATACAATAGTTTCAGATATCTAATCTATGATCATAATGATTGTTTAACAAAATGTTTTTTGATGTCTGTCTAGATTATTTAATTAATTTTAATTGTAACTCTATTTACCAGTATCGGTAACAATAGTTCTTTACTGCAAAATCTAATAATAAGTAATATTTATATTGACAAGAATAGCTCAGTAAAATCTGCTTAACACAAAACTAACTCTGGTATTAAGTTGAAGATTTATTAACCAAATGGAATTTATATCACTTACAATTTATTTATCAAGTATTTTTAGGTCCTACAACTCTTCTTTAGGAACACCTATCTAACAGTAAATACTAAATCAATACTAAACAGCAAATACTACATAAAAGTCTACTTTACTGGTAAGTGCCAGTCAAAAATTATTCTCCTCCCTGTCCAACACGAAAACAGCAGTTGAATCAGACTTTTTAAAACTGGAAGACAAATTGAATAGCATGTAACCCTGAAGGAGAAATGCGATTTTAAATGTTTGTTTTTATCTTCACGATTAGGTGGATAGATATACAGGGCATTCCTACATCATCTTTATTTGGAATATCCTATAGGCCAATATGCATTTTGGGCATAAGCCCCTCATCTGTTGGCTACATAATAAAACATATCATGAATTTCTCATATTACAACATGTTTATATTATATAATAGGTTACAACACACCATGACTTCTGGGATTTCTTGTAGGTATTTTAAACGGAACTTATACATTCTGTTTAAAATTACTTATTTACAGTTAAAATACCATTATAGTTTAAAATATATTTACTAGGGTTTCTCATTTCCCGGTATTTTGCTTGTCCCGGGATCCCGGGATAAAAGTGAACTGTTTCCCGGGATCCCGGGATAGAATTAATTATTTTTAAGGTATACAAAATATCTTGAAATCAAATGATATAATTATTTTCCATTTTTTAAAGTAATTTTAAAGTTTTGTAACCTCCAAAATCATATTAATAATGCTGTGTAAGGTCTATAGGCCTATAATAAAAATTACCTTTAAATAACGTAGAAATTTTCACAAATAGAAAAAAATTAATTAAAGTTTGCTGGAAACTGCATACAACAACAACAAAAAAAAAGTTTTGAATTGAGTTAAAAATTAAAAAAAATGAACTTCTAATTTAGAAGGTAATTTTCGTTTTTTAAATAAAATATAATACAAAATATTGCAAACTTTTATAAGATTTTAAAAAGCAAAGATGGTCAATACTCCGATAACTCACTCTAATTCTTATTTTAGTAATGAAAAGTCTTGCCACCGAGAATGCCCTTTCCGATTCAATTGATGTGATTGGAATAGTGTTTAATGCATTTAAGAGAAGACAGATATTATGTGTTTTTTCACCTGTAGCCTGGAAGCTTTCGAGTTCGTTTTCGAGATTGTAGTACTTCTTTCGCTCTCTAGTATTCTTGATTTGTCTACCTTGGCTGCTTTAATAGCGGCATCAAGCTTAGAGCTCGATAATTCGGCAATTCATTTGGCTTTAATAATCAGGTTTATGAAGAAAAACTTCATACTTGCAGACTTTGTACTCGTTTGTATCCTTGCCCAATTTGCACAATCTGGCGTCAGGCATTTATTGAAGCTACTGGGCATGGTTAAAACTCAAGACAGCGTAAGCACAATTATTCCAGATATTACAGGTTCCGACAAGTAAAGAATTTTTATAGTCATGCCACAAATAAGCTATATATTGATTATTGACCATTTGTGACATGCTATAACGAGCAAAAATTTAAAAAAACTAATAGGTAGGTTTAAAATTAATAAATACAAATGTATTCTGGCAGTGAATGAGTTAATTATGCTTTCTATTTGCAAAACTCCTCAACCTTAACACAAAATAAGAAAAAAAGTGAATTTTTAAGAAATTTGCGGGATTTCCCGGATAAGAAAAATTTCCCGGGTTAAAAAAACAACCGGGATCCCGGAATCCCGTTTCAGAAACCCTAATATTTACACTTAAAAATACTATTACAGTTGATGTTCAATGTTAAGTCAAGAAACCTTATCTAGCATATACTCTTGATGTCCGTGTTAACAAGGTTCTGTTTAATCTCGTTGGCATATTAGCATTTCTTTAAAAAACATTTATACTATAATTTAATCTTAATAATAGTAGTAATAATTAGAATCATTATTATTGCTGTTGATAATATTATTGACTTTATTATAATAATTTTAACCAATTGTCACGAATTTTAATGCTTAAACTTTTATTGATGTTATTTTTTTTTCTTTTTATTATTTCATAACTTTCTTTAAATTTTCTTTTGTACCAATTTGTTTCTTTGTGTAAAATTCTCACGTCATCTTTGTTTATATTACAATTGTTTATTGTGCAATGCTCGTAAAAAACCGAATTTATCCTTCTATGTTTCAGATCAGCAATATGTTCTTTTAGACGTGTTTCTACTTTTCTTTTAGTTTCTCCTACGTAGTTTTTGGGTTCCTACAGGTGCATGGTATTGAGTAGACTGCATTTGTTGTGCTATATATATCTTCTATCTTATTGCTTGGTTCAGGTTTGATTTTTTTTGTATTTTTTTGCAATTTTTCGTAAGTTGGAGCAAGTTTTATATTCACTTTGTTGAGGTCTTTATTTTTTTCTTCCAAGAAGCCTTTGATGTAAGGAAAAGCTATATATTTTATGTCTGTGTTCTTGTTTTTTGGTTTGATTTGCTCATTCTTATTGTTGATTTTACTTTCCCATTTTTGTATTACTCTGTTTGGGTAACTGTTTAATTGAAGTTTAGCTTTTAGTTCTTTGATATATTTATTTCTATTTTGTATTGTACTTGTTCTGCTTATGATTTTTTTATATTCCATACTGAATATGTTTTCCTTTATATATTGTGGAGTATTTGAATTGTAGTTTGACTTTCTGGATTTTGCTTGGTTTTTTATATAGTTAAATTCTAGAATTTCTTTTCTTCGTTTTATCACTATATCAAGGTAGTTTATTTCTGTGTTGGTTTTGTTTTCTATCTTAAATTTAATTTCATTATTTAGTTTATTTATCCTGTGTTCTATTTTCTCTATTCTTACTATTGTTTGGTCATATAAAATAATTGTTGTCTATATATCTTTTTGTAAAATTTTATGCCTGTGATGATATTGATTTCTTGGTCTATGTATATCATGACAAGCTCTGCCTGTGTCTATCTATGCACCTAGTTATGAAGATAAAAACAGATAAAAGAAGACCCTCTTTCAGAATACACAACTATAATTAAATGTTTGTGTTTAAGAGGTACTGAAGGATGTGTGTATTTGGACTGACATATAGTGTTTAGTATTAGTTGGTTTTAGTCAAGTTAGTTTTCCTGAAGATGATACAGGAAGAGCTTGGAAATATTAAACAGTAAGTGATGTAAACTCTAGAGAAGCAATTTAATAAATATTTAGTTCAATAAAATCTGATAAACTCAATGATATATATATTAGCAGACAAAACTTAGTTATTTATCTTCCAGGCTAATACTGTAGTTGTAAATAAATTATTGCCAATCAAGTTTCACTTAGTGATAGTGTTGCCACCTTTTCAAAATCTCTGACGTAGACGGCAGATCAGGTTTGTTCAAACAGAAGTTCCTGATGCATGAGCAATGTCATTTTACAATGCAAAGAATAACGTGCTAGATAACTTAGCCCATAGACGTGTACGATCGTATATGCGAAAAAAAAGGTCGACAGGTTGCGTGCCACACGTAAACAGACGAACATGGCAGAATTGCAGATGAGTTTCAGTGAGTGTGAGTTCTTTCGCTGTTAAAATAGTGTAAATTTGTAAAAATATTTGCAAGAACTTTGTTTCATCGTAATTTCACAATTTCTACGAAATTCCCGGACAAAATTAATAGTTCACCAGGACAGTGAGTCAATTCCCGGACTGTCTGGGTGAAAACCGGATGGGTGGTAACACTATTTAGTGCTTATGGGTGTTAAGTTATTTCTAATTGGTTAAAAAATATATTGATAAATAAAAATCTGCTTTACTGGAAGCGATAAAATCATTTTTATTTATAAAGTTTTTGGATTGGAGCTTAACAAGATAACTGCAAGAAATTGGTATTTTTAAATATGTCTTTTGTCGCATTTCATTTGCACTAATCAAACTTAACTCATTTACAAATTGTTATTGAAAGCAAAAGGAACAAATCTACAAATGTCAATTAAAATTATTGATTATGTCAAAGTATTCTTCACAAAAGTCGTAATTTTGGCTTTCACTTTCTTAATTGTGTTTGAATTATTCATATATAAATTGTCCTTCAGGAGCTTCTATAGAAAATCAAAAAGCTTAAAAATGTTTCTCTTTAAAACTTTGTTGCAGCAAATATTGATTGGTCATGACAAAGATAGACATGTCTTTTGTAATTCATTTTCTTACTGTTTGAAGAAAAATCTTAGTTATTCATCACATACTGTTTCTAACAAAACCAATTTCTATCTATGCATTTATGTTACTCAAAAAAGCAGATAAATTTGGAAGTTGAGTTGCTTTCGTATTCTCAAAACTATATAAAGTTGATAATTTCTTTCAAATCAGCTTGACTTACTGAACTAATTTTCTGGACGACACAATTACTACTTGTTTCTGATAAGTGGAAGGATTGAGTATATTTGGATACGTCAAATCATTTGTAATAGTGATCAAATATGATTTTATTGTGAAAATATTCACCTACAGAATTAAGATTGCATATGGCAAATGTCATCCTTATCTTGTTTTGTTATAAAACACTTTCTCCTGTTTGTTTTCACATCTTGAACTGCAAGAAAGTTTATTGAGAGTGGGAAATAGTGTCAAACAATTATTATACTGTCTAAGAATATTTATTCAATAATTCCGGCTGACTATATAGAATGCATAGTATGCAGGTTACAATGCGGCAGTAATTCCACATTATTGGAAGTAAAGTTTTAGTATCTCAAATGTTCTTTTCATTAACCTAATTGTTCAAATAAAAATTGACTTGGTCGAGAAATGTCATATTAAATTAATAATTATTGGATTTTCTTCTAAATATCATCAAAATGAATTGCGGGAGACTAATGTATGTCTTTTGTCGGCATCACTTAGTGCTTGCTTTGTGAATTTTATTAGTAAAATGCTTTGCACCAAAATTTGTAGTGCAATTTTAACAACAGACTAAACTCAATTGTTAGTTTAATAAAACTACTAGAAACAAAATGATGATCAATAGTATATAGAAGTTATGACTAATTAAAGATGTCATTGTACTATCATTGAATAACTATCAATTTTAATATATTATAATAATTCAATATATAAGATTTGTTATATTTTTTATACATTGAAAATTTTAAAATAAAAATTGAGTTTTAATGGATTATTAGGCTTTTTGGATTTATATTTTGACCAAAAGATTCTTGAAATGTGGTTAATAACTTGCAATGGTGTGAAGATCGATTTGTAATATGTGGGAAGTGTTTCCATTTTATGAATTTCATCATCAGGCATTAGAGTTTTGCTAGAATACCTTATTCCATAATTTGAAAATAATCAATAATTAACATTTTTAAAGTTAAGTCATTTCATTTCTGAAATGTTTACGAAATTCCATTGGTACCTTAGAACCTTGAATTTATAAACCTCAGTCCTCTTGAATTCCTATTAATTTCATGTCCCAGGCAGCAATGTCAGATATTAATGTCTTGATAATTGGAAATTATTTTAATTTACTATTATATTATTTGTTGTGTTGTCTTCAAGTAGAAGATTAAGCTACATAAGGCCATTTTTAAAATCCTTCTTTATTGATCAATAAACAAACATGAGTTATCACTGCATGTAATTTAAAATAGGACAAGTTGCACTTTATTCTGTTATCAGAATATGATCATCTTGTAGTCTATCTTATACTTTAACTTTAGGATACAAGGCACATATATTTTTTAAGAAATTTAATCATTTTTTCAATCCCAATAAGATAATAAAATAATTGCATTTATTTGCTTCAAAAGCCAAAAATTGCCCGAGTTGTATCCAATATAATTTTATCTCGTCAAAGAACTAAATTTAGATTTTGTAAACATTGCATTAAATCAATCTGAAATATCAAATTTATATCCATTCTTTACCATCCAATTGTAGATACTTTTTTTCCTCTTCCAAAAAATTATAGGTATTAAAAATTTAACAAATTGGATTAATATATTAGAAGTTGATAATCATCTTGCAAGATCAAGATATAAAAAGAAATATCATTGGGTTTCATAAAATCAAACTCTCAGAATTTTAAGACTGTAATGGATTTTAGCATTTGAGTGAATATAATTAGCAACTTTTATAATCTTTTTCATGACATTATATTTTAAATATTTTTGCAATTAGATGTTTGTGGTGAATTTATCAGTGAATAGAAAAGAATTCTGAAATTTTTGAATTGTTTTCTAAAAATCCAACAAGACCTATATGTGAGGTCATGAAATTCACATTCTACTGAAGAATGGTTTCAGTTTCATTTTTATTGTTTTTTTTTATAATTTTCTGTCCAAAAGGTGCTTAATTGTATAGCTGATAGAATGTGCTATGCAGGCCCTGATTGAGGATGCTTTGTGTATACACACTAAAATAAACAAAAGCTTTTAATGTTGGTAACTATTTCTGTTTACAAGAAACATTAAAGTTTGCCTGTTTGTGGTAGTTGGAGAGGTGATCTTGTGATGTGAGGATCTTTGGTGACGTTACCTGGGTCTCTACTTCTCAATCTTGAGCATACACAAAATCTACAATTTCCATTTTGCCATTTTCCTTTTGGGAAGTGTAGGGGACTAATGTATGCAATTCTACTTCCCAATGCAAAATGCCTAATCTGAGTTGGCATCAAATCCTTTTCTTGCTGGGCCTTTTTGTGATTTTGGGTAATGTCCAAGAGTGTTTGATCTTTGGGATCAAACACTCTTGGACATTACCCATGACTGACACACCAATTGGAGAGACACCAATGGCTCGAGTCTTCTGGGTCCCAGCAAAACTTGATCTCTTTTGCGAGCTGAATCACCACAATTAGACCCCTTTTTGGCACCAGTTTGTCTGGACTTTGTTTATTTCAGACGTTGGAAAAGTTGTAAATGAAAAAAATAAAAAATATTGTCATGAAGCCTTCTGTCAGTCGTGTGACACAAACAAGTTTGTGGTAGTATATCTATATTATTCAATATCATATCAAGTATGTTCTTGATGTAAATTCAAAATTTCTTGTCTTCTTGCACAGTTTTGTCTGTGGAAGCAAACTTAATCATTGTAACTAATTGCAGAATATCTTGACTATCTGGAGTTTCAGTGAACACTTAACTAAATAATATTTGGTACGTTTGACGTAAATAGCCACTTCTTACGGAAACGAAACATTTATTTTTTACTGAAAAATTATTTTTGGTAAAATTGGGTCATATTCAATTTCTAATACAACTTTAACACACATTCTTTTATATTCTAACTACAATTTTTTCAAATTGCAGCCCAGCAAAATCTTCTATCATATTAGAATAGAATCTGATAGACTTATTTTCAATGAACAACAACTGATCTAATTTGTAATGTTGGTCAGTTACATTGAAAAGGTTATGTACAAACAGTTCTATTTGAATTGTAAAAACATCAAATGTTGTTGATCTGAAGATGGTATTGAAAATCCCAAAAAGCGCTTAATCTGTATTAACTTCCTTTCTGAGTGTCTATTGATTATGAAGGCTAGATTTTAAAGAATTTAGCTCATCTTTTTGTAATTCTAAATTTAGAGGATATGGAACAGAACACTCTGATTTGTTTTGTAACATTTTAAATTACTGGTTTCATAATTTGATAGGATCATATTACAGATGAGGTGTAGATTTTCTTGATTTATTGAGGAATGCAAAATCTTCCCATTTGGCCTTAATGTCAGCGAAAGCATTTCTGCAAAAGATGCATGCATGCTGACAAGTCCTGACCCAGGTCTCACATCTTCATAAAGGATTGCAATTCTGCCAATGAATGATGTGGTTCTGTGTCATTTGAGTCTCTCCAATTTTCCTTTTATTACCAGTCATTTGAAATTAATACTTCATGTAATTTAAGCAATTTAATGTCAAGCTGCATTTGGCGTATGAAAGAATGACAGTTTAGTGTGTCTATTATATAAGTTTTGCAACCAAAAATCTGATTGATCAGATGAATTGCACAAGCTTCACTATTGATATCAAGAACCACATGTCATTATGCAACAGCAAACAAAGCATAGTTACTAATGATCAAAATTCTTTATATTGTTGCATTGTTCTGAAAAGTGTATTACAAAATCATTTGCTCATATAAAAAAATTACATATAAAATTGTTAAAAACTACAGTAGCTCAATAACGTATGTTTTCTTTATAACTGTTAGACTAGATGTTGCTTGTTGGAGAGATTAGTAAAAAGGCAGTTGGATTAGCATAACTGGTTGTGTAACAAAGGAACAAAGAGTGCACAAAGATTACACACAGTCTTTACTCACAGAAGGTCAGTGCTAGAAAGGGGAGAGTGAAATGAGGTCATCTTCCCCGAGGGGTCAACAGCACCACCAACATTTTATTACGTTAGAAGGACATTACAAAACATCGCGATTGTCGATTCCAACACACCCCCTCAACAATTGACTGTTAATACAACCCGATATCGCGAGTAAATTTCTTAACCTTATTTGCGTCTAGCGACTTTGTTAACAAGTCAGCTGTCATCCGTTCACTCGGATAATAGATTACAATAATTTCTCCCAAATTCTTTAAATCATGTACAAAATGGTATTCTGTGTCAATATGTTTTGTGCGCTGTTGTTGTTTTCCTAATTCTAAAAGTCAAATACAACTTTGATTGTCCTCAAATATTTTGATAGGTGTCATAATCGGTAGATTTATTTCTTCTAGAAGTCGTTTCATTCATACATTTTCTTGAGTAGCTTCTGCCAAGGCTACATACTCCGCTTCGGTGGACGAAAGTGCTACACACTGTTGCTTTTTACTAACCCAATGGATAGGACTTCCTTTTAGCAAGAGCAAATATCCTGTATTCGATTTGTGGTCTATACGATCGCCTCCCCAGTTGGCATCTACATAACATTTAAGTTCTAATTCTTCATCAATATTTCCTAATTTAAGTTTCTTCTTTTTTGTCAAATTCAGATAACGAAAGATTCTTTTTACTTCCACCCAATCACTTTCCGAAGGTTTTGTTACTTTTCTTGCTAATATTGACGTAATTATCGCAATATCTGGACGCAAGTTAGTTGCTATATATAATAAAGATCCAATATCACTTCTGTATACATTGTTGTTTTTGAACTTATTGGGCATTTCATTTCTTCTTAAGTATCCTGTATCCATAGGAATATTAGACTGTCTTGAATCGGATAAGTTATATCAAAAATACATTATGGGAATTTATCTTTCTTGGTGGAGTGAAAATATTCCATTCTCGTCTCTTTCAAATTGTATTCCCAGATATTATTTTAAGTCACCTAAATTCTTGATTTTAAACATTTCTTTCATTTTGGTCTCAAATTTGGTTAATGTATGCTTGTCTGTGGCATTGCTATTATGTCATCTACATGAATTGCTAAATACAAGCATCTTTTGTGGCCTCTGGTATAAAGACAGGGATCGGCTACACTTCTTTTAAAACCTTTAGATAGCAATGTTTCATTGAATTTTTTATTCCATTTGTTCACTCCTTGTTTCAAGCCATATATATTTTTCAATAATTTGCAAACCATGTCTGGTGATCCTTCTTCGTATCCTTCAGGTTGTTTCATGTATACCTCGTGTGATAAGTCTCCGTTTAAGTAAGTCGGTTCGATGTCAAAATGCTTAACTTTCATGTTCTTAATTCCGGCTATAGTTAGGAGTGTTCGAAGGGTGGCAGTTTTGATCACGGAGGCATATATGTCATTGTAGTCAAAGCCATACTTTTGTGTGTATCCTTGAGCAACTAAACAAGCCTTAAAACGATTAACTTTATTGTTTTCGTCTCTCTTAATTTTGTATACCCATCTGCTTCCTACTGCAGTTTTACCTGGAGGTAATTTCGTAATTTTCCATGTGCCATTATTTTTCATGGCTGCTATTTCCTTATCCGTGGCTTTTGTTCCATTCTTTGGAATGTTTGCCTGTGATTGCCTTGCTATATTCTCTCAGTTCTACTCCATCATCAGTCACTGATAAATTTATTGTTTCAATTAACCTTATAGGAGGTACTCCCTTAGTAGTTCTTTCCAATCTCCTTAAATGTATGCCAGTTTCTTCCATTTCTTGTTCCCTTGTTTTTGTTTTGTATTCTTCTTTTAAATTTGTGTTATTAACTATTGTAACTTGTTTCGAATTTTCATTATCATCATGTATATCGATTTTGGAGTCTCTGTGCTTGTTTTCCAGAAAGTGAACATTTCTGCTTATCATCTTATCAGTTTTTGTCAACTAATTGATAAGCTTTCAATGCTCTCTCATATCCTACAAAAATTAATTTTGTGGCTTTAGGTTCTAGTTTCTTTTGATCTTTAGGTTTAATAACATAGGCTGAGCATCCGAAAATTCTTACATGCAAGAGGTTTGGCTTCTTTCCATGCCATTTTTCGTATGGAGTTGTTTCACTCGCTTTAGTAATTAATCTATTCTGTAGGTAATTTGCATTATTCGCCGCTTATCCCCAGTATTTGTTTGGTAATCTGGCATCAATTAACATGCATCTTGTCATTTCTGTCAGATATCTATTTTTCCTTTCTGCTACTCCATTTTCTTGCGGGGAATAAGGTGCTGTAGTTTACGATAGAATACCTTCATTTTTAAAGAACGTCTTCAAGTTGGTACTTGAAAATTCACCTCCTCTGTCCGATCTGATTTGTTGAGGAGTTCTTCCAAATTTTATTTGTACATATTTAACATATTCCTTTATTTTATCAGGTACTTCACTTTTATGTTTAAGAAGATACATTTCGGTGTACCTACTGTAATCATGTATCATGGTTAAAATGTATTTGTTGTCTCTTGGCATTGCTGTTTGCATTGGTCCACATACGTCAGTGTGTATTAATTCAAGTAATTGATAGGTTTTGGTTTCTGATTTCTTTGGAAAACTCTTAGTCATCTTGGACTTGATGTAATATTCACAAGGTTTGAATATGCGACATTTCTGAATATTTATTCCTGTAGCCCAGTGTTTCTCAATGGGGGCGAATTACAATTTATATTTTGGGGGCGAAAAATAATTTTCTGGGCGATACAGTAAGAATAATTAGATAATTTATTCATTATATCGTACAATAATTAAACAAATAACATTATACAAGTCACTAGTCTATTCAATGCAGTACGAATTTGGTGTTAGTCTTGACCCTCGGCATCAGAATTTTGAAGTGAAGGGGCGATACTACGTAACGGTTTTATTGAAGGGGGCAACAATTCATTAGAGGTTGAGAAATACTGCTGTAACCAATTGCTTATTCTGCATCAAAATTATGAAGTTCATGTCACGGTGCCCTAATCTTCTATGCCATAAATGGATGCATTCCTTCTAGGGTTTCTCATTTCCCAGGAAATTTGCCTCCAGTGGGATTATGGCAAAAATAATTTCTTTTTACGGGATGAGATAGTAAAATAGAATTTCATATGAATAAAAAATATCATACAGGAATGTCATAAACTTGAATAATTTATTTTCTAGTAAGTAAATAAACGTGTAGAGTCAATCTCACCCATACCGACGCGTTAGGCTTAATTAATTTATGTTCTCTTACATTATGAAAGTAAAATAAAGCGTTTCATTGGGAGTTTTAATGAATATAATAATGATTACGAAAAAATAATACTATTTTATTCCTAAAGATGAAATAAAAAACATACTTATTCCATAAATTTAATGACCAAAAAAGACAATTATTTTGAATTGAACAAAAAATACAACTTCTCCAAAAAAAAATTTTTAGTTGAACATAAAAATTACTACTCAAAAAATTTATGAATACAAAAATCTCTTTCTCTCTCAAAAAAAAAACTTAAAAATTTTCATAATAAGACTTCAAAAAACAAAAATGATTGATACTTTGATCACTTAATCTAGTTCTCAATTTGGTCACAAAAAGACCTGCAGCTGAAAACGCCAATGGTTTGATTTTGTAAATTACAGTATATTAAAATAAATTGTTGTAAAATACGAGCAATTGACTAATAGAGAAATTTCAAATAATCACATTTACAGTTACAAACAATAGGATATAAATGAGAATGTAAGCTTTAACAAATTCTTTAACTTATAAATTCGAATTCGAAACTAAAGTGCAATGAGTGATATTTACTTTCAGCGAGTGCTCCGCTGTTCGATGATGCGCAAACACAATATATAGATATTACATGAACTAACAAGTAGAGACTTGTAAAACATAGGTAATGATATGTAGCATGAAACCTCAAACTTTCTCTTAAGTGCGTCTTCAAGATGCAACTTTTCATATAATAAATGATAGAAAGAAATCATGACATGATAAATTATTATTGAAATGCTAGATTTCCCGGGAAAATAAAATTTCCCGGGATTTTTCTTGTAGGGAATAAATGGCGGGAATTCCAGGAAAATGGGATCCCGGGAAAGACCCCCTAATTCCTTCGTATCATTAACGTTAACGTAAGCGTTAATGATTACGTACTAACTCCTGATTTATCGAGCTCAAACAAACATGTGTTTGCTGTTGCTACTGTTACTCCATTTTTCTGGATAGAGCAAATGTTCCCTTCAAATTTTATGGCAAACCCTAATCTTGTTAGTCTTCTGACTGAGATTAAATTTTCTTTAAGGTGTGGCACATATAGTACGTCTTTAATATATATTCGACGTTGTTCGTGATTTTCATCCGTGCAAGATGATAATTACATTACCTTTACCTTCAGTGTGATACTAGCCAATGGTCAAGCTCTATACGAGCTTGACCATTGGCTAGTATCACACTCTCTATGTTTACTATTAATGGTTGTGAATAAATGCTTCTCACAACACATATGCAACGAAGCTCTTGAGTCTACATGCCATTGATGAATCTTGTTTTGTGTTCCTGTCTTAAAACATTCATAGGATTCCTTTTCCGGATGTTGTTCATTACTTTCTGCATAAATTTTGTTGATCTGATTTGGATGTTTTTCTTTCCATGTTGTATATTTCCTACATTCTTTCTTTACAGGTCCCTGTTTTTTGAAAAAATAACAACTTTTGAGCAAATTCCTTTTCTGAGTTACTGGGTGTGCTCCCACTTTAAATGCTTTATCTGTTTCATATTGTTCATTTGATGAGGTCTTTCTTCTTAAGTGTTCCTCAAGTAATTTCTTACGTACTAACTTCGAGTTAAATCTTCTGGACGACTCTCTAGTGCTGCTATTAAAGTGTTATAGCTGTCTGGCAAGCTACTGAGTAATAATGCTATTTTTAATTTCTCAGCTAGAGTTTCTCCCAGTGCTGTAAGATGATCAACCAATTCCTCCATGTCGCCATTTTCTTCTGGTTTTAAATTGCAAATTTTCTTCAATAGGTAAACTTTATTTGATAGTGTAGACTTAACATGATGTTTCCTTATGGCTTCCCAAGTTCCTTTAGCTGTAGTTTCTTTTCTTACTAATGGCAGTTGATTGTCTTCCATCAGGAGGCATATCATGGCGTGCACCTTTCTGTCCTTTGTTAACCAAGATGAGTCGTGATCTCAGGGTATTTCCTTTTGTATTACAACCCATAACTTGTCTTTTATCAACAGCAATTCCATCTTATGTTTCCAAATGTGATAGTTGTTGTTGTTCAATTTAGTGATGGCAACGTAACCTTTATCTGCCATTGTGAAATCTTGTGTGTTCTCACTGAATATTCTTCTTACGTAAATTTCTTGAATTCACCTTTTTTTTTCGTTCTCCTTACACTTAATTAGTTGTTGCTGTAACTGTTAGGCTAGATGTTGCTTGTCAGAGAGATTACTAAAAAGGCAGTTGGATTAGTGTAACCGGTTTTGTAACAAAGGAACAAAGAGTGTACAAAGATTACAGTCTTTACTCATGGAAGGTCAGCACTAGAAAGGGGAGTGTGAAATGAGGTCACCTTCCCCGAGGGGTCAACAGTGCCACCAACCTTTTATTACGTCAGAAAAACATTACAAAACATCGCGATCATTGATTCCAACAAAAACATTATTATTTATATTTAGGAAAAGTAGTTCTTTCCATTATAAAGGTTTCTAATTTCTCTTTTAAAGAAAGTATTGTTTTGATTGAAACCTTTTCATTGTTTGTAGCAACTGAACAATTGTAGAAAATTCCCCAAGAAGATTATCTATTTATTATTACTAGCTATATTCTTCAATAAAATTTAAAGCACCCACTTTAATCAGGCAGTTTATATTATCTAATGTTGATTTTAAAATTCATGTACAATGCATTAATAAAGTTTTACATTTAATATAAGTACATTCTTATAATTATCCTTATATATACATTGAATTTGTGATAAGCAAACTTTTGTTAATTATCCAGACAAACACTTAATATGAATGAATAATTTTATGATAAAAAAAAAATATTAATTCAGAATTTTCATTTCCAAACCATTAGTTAATTGACATATAAAACATACAAAAAATTTTTATTTGCCTACATATATAGGATGTATTTTTTTTTATTAGAAATCTTTCAAATTCATAATAAATTTTTGCTAAGTTCTTCTAGAAAGCATATATTAAGAGAGCAAAGTAAAAAATAACTTGTTGAGTTTGTTGACTCACATAACTCTCGTAAAGAAGTTAAAATATTTCTTTTTCAATAATTTGAATTACTCAGGCATTTTTGTGTCAATAATAACTACACTAACAAATATTTACACTGAATCAATTTTGTAGAAAGTGCAAGTCTAACTAATTATTTGTCTTAAACTTATGCGTTTTTCATCAGTTCACGATATTTATGGCAGTAACAATTTTAAATCAAAATTGAGGTACACTCACTCAGCACTTGTATGTAAATCAAAAACACAACACCTTAATTTACTGAGAAAAATTTAATGAAAAGCAAATGTTTTCAGCCAAATCTGTTGGCCATCATCAGGCTAAGATATTCGAATATAAACAAAATAGAACAAAAATTTAAATACAAATAAAATATATATATATAAATTTTATTTCCTAAATTCTTAGCAGTGTTATTTTCACATATGCAATTATATTCTTTTCTAATATACCATCAAAAGCTAGTAGTAGAAAAATGGCAGTCAAAATTAACCACATTTAAATTTAAACAGAATAAGTTTGTGTTTGAACAATTAGTTTGTAATCAATATAAATAGTTTTAATTAAATATTAACATTTGAATAGCTATATGTATATAATGTAAATAAGTGAACCATGCAAGCATTTTAATTTTAACATTTCTTTCTTTTTGCATATTATTATTTAAAAAAAAGAAATGTTGAAATTAAAATGCTTGCATAGTTCACTTACTACTACTAATTGATTTGAATGTCTGCGACAACAAAAGCAACTTAATATGGTGCAAGATAATTATCATGTAAGGATTGGTAAAGTGAAATGCAGCAATTGGCCAGAAGAGAGGAGACACAAAGGCTACTGATTATAGAATATAACAAAGTAAATACACAATATATTAAAATACATTTTTGTGGAATAAATGTACAGCATTTAAGAACTATTGCTGCTGTCATTAATTGACACAAAAGAATGGAAATGGAAAAAATGGAAGAATTTTAACTGCCACAATTAGATTTAAATATATTAAAATAATAAATAGAATAAAGAAATAAATCAGTAAATAATAGTTTTGTTTTTCTTATTGCAAAATTAACTCAAAGCTATTTCTGAAAATTTATTGATAATCAATAAAACTATAGTAGTTTTACTGCCTCATATAAAAAAAATATTAATAAAAGTCCTAGGCTTTTCTTAATTTTTCAAACATATCAACTGCCTTCCATTTTGTTGAGCCCCATAATCTAATACTATGGAATTGAAAGAACAGGAACTAAATGGAAACAGGCAGATACTGAAAAATATTTTTTTTAATTTTAGCATATTTGACAAAAGGAAGTTAAACATAAAGTATGGTATGAAAGCAAATTGTCTATCAAAAGAAATTTAAAAAAAATTAAATCACTTTTTATGAAAACTTGATAAATCAAGACAAACCTTCATAAAAAGTGACTTGATATAAAAAATATCAAAGTAAATAAGTACAAGCCATGTGTTGGGACCAATAGATCCAAAGGAAGCAATAAGTAACTTAAAGCTTTAAGCTTTATCATTATTAATTGATAAAAAAGCATTTATATTAAAAACCACTAATATTTGTACATCACAATTAAATAAAAAAAATTTAAAATTCAAACCATTGGATATGGTGATACGATTGTCAGATGAATTTAGATTTTTGCCTTTGTATAATCTGGAAATTTTTCAAAACAAAAATTAAACACTTATGAAGATTGTTTATTCAATGAAAAATACAGACAAAATTTTGAATAGTTTAAAACAACTAAAACTAAATCCTCAATATAAGATAGCTAGTCTAGATACAGTGTCTATGTAACACTCAATGACATGGAATATCATACTAGATACATTAAATGAACTGCAAGAAATGGTTAATTGAATTATGGGTGACTGAAATAAAATGTTTTTGAATCAATAATTTAAAATAACTTTCCTAACTCAAACACTGATGACAAAGACACTATTAAACAATTATTCGTTACAATGCACTTAAGTTTAGTGGTCTCTCCCCTGTACATCATACTTTTCCTGTTAACAATAGAGCCATGCTGGTCATGCATCTAACTCTGTTCAGGAGAAAATTTTTGAATTGAAATAACTGACTTCTGGGTTAGACAAGAAGTTTGCATATAGTTAATCGGGACTCCTCCCCTAAGCTTTCCATATCTGGTCTTGACTTTCATCTATCTAACACTGTTCTCGAGATTAAGGAAGGATGGACAATATTGGGAATTTATAGGTCTATAATTTTTAAAATTTTAGCCAATCAGCTAAAGAATTTCTGAGGAGATTGGGTGAGAGCTGACTCCAAAATTTCAAATAGAACTCTTAAAATTGTTAAAATTTTGATAATTACATATTAAAAAAGCAGCAACTTTTAATTTGAGAATTTTTTTTTTATAAGTTGTATTTTTTAAAGAAAAAGTATCACTAGATAAATTAAATAATTAAAACCAATGGGATTTAACTGAAGATACTTTTTTAATAATCACTAAAAATAAAAATTTATCACATAGAAGTAATGGTTAATAAAATTATTACAGAAATCAATTAGGAAAAAATTTATGAATTTTTCTTTATTCAAATAGCATCCCTTCACCATTGGATTCTTCTTTGAGAGACTACAGGGGTTACCCTGGCTTTTTTATAACAATCTCCAACCCATTTGCCAAACATTTTATATTTGTCATTATATAAAATTATTTATATATATTAATTAATTATATTTATTCATGTTTTTTCAAATTGATTTTTTTTTGTACTAATTTGTTAACCATTTACATGATCCACTTTACATGATGCATTTTCTCTAGAAAATTTGATTTAAGAAAACACCACTGATTAAAAGTTGCTGCTTTTTTAAGCATAGAATTCAAATGCATTAACATTTTGTAGGGAGTTCCATTTAAAATTTTAGTTTGTCTCACCCCTATAGGGGATTGCATAAACATAGTTCTTTTAAAATGTAATGGACCAATATCAGCATATCAGTTTTTTTAATAATTTCTCAATAAATGGCTGTAATATAGATGTAAAAATTTTGAATTATATTTATTGTAAAAAGTTTATAAATTCTATCCCTGAGTAAGTATTAAATTGACAGTAGAACAATACTATTTGCAGAGATTTTTGGCCTGGAAAACAGTGCATCTGGATTTCATGTTAGATAATGGTTTTGAAATTCTTCTGAACAGCCAAAGGTGTTTAGTGATGATTTTAGTAATTATTGTTTCTGTCAAGTGTGGGTTTTGTTGTTTACCAGCAATAGCTGTTAGTTGACTCAATAACCTTTAATTACCAAGAGTATTCTTCTAAAATATTTCTGCATACTATAAGGTCTCTTTTTATGTGGATTATTTTTATGTGATTTTGAAGTTGTGTGGTTTGTATTTCATCCAAAAATTTCTAGGACAAACATACATATAGGCTTGTTTAGGAAGCCCGCGTATAGACAGTCTCCAAAAATCGTGGAACGTTCAAAGCTCACTCCATTTGTTCCACTGACATATAACATTTATGGATGTAAAGGACAGCTAGATCTACCTTAATCGCTTTAGTTCCTAGCAATTTGTGATATAAATGTTATTAAACATAAAAAATACTTAAAACTGAAAAAAACGAAAGAAATGCGTTAATTTTGAAGGAAAAGCTTCAAAGTTTAACTTTGTCTCACCATTCTGTGAAATTTAACATGGATGAGTCATTGTTTACACATCTGGATGACCTTGAACATAGCTGGAGTTGGATTTCCTGGGGCATTCTCATAGACGTCGCGGGAGGACAAGGGCTTAAAGTAGGGTGAACACTAACTGGCCGTATATTTTAAAATATTTTTGAAACATTTGGAGACTTAAAAAACATTCCAAAAATTCAAAAAAAAATTCAAAAATGGCCTTAAGGACCGTGTTTTATGTAACGCTACGTAACCTGCCCGAGTTAACTCGGGTGAGGAACTAAAGGTTTAATTAACTCTTCATATCCAGATGTCAGTGATTTGTTTTTAGAGTGAGCTTTTGCAATTCGGGGATTCCCCTTGTATTACTTTTCAATAAAATAAACTGAATTAAGTTTGAATACAAGTTTATTTTAAGCTTTTATATGAATTTCTTTCAGACATTCGAAGTAATTTATTAAGCAGCCTATTTCTTTTAATTTCTGCAAACTTTTTTATGCGGTTTTAAGTTAATTTTAACTCGTTGTTTTGGTTTTATGCGATTTTAGAAAATTACGGAACGTATCC
>NW_019385182.1:323069-323768 GCF_000671375.1 Centruroides sculpturatus
GTGGCCTCTTTTCTTCGATTTCTTTCTTCAGTTTTTCCAAAAGTTCACAGTAATAGACAGCATTAATGGTCTTTCCTCTTTCTAGGTAGTCAATAAAGATGATGCCTTTAGCATCCCAAAAAACCGAGACCATCACTTTCCCCGCTGATGGAACTGTCTTTGCCTTCTTTGGTGGTGACGAACTGTGGTGTTTCCATTGCTTCGACTGTTCTTTTGTTTCAGGAGTGTAGTAATGGATCCAAATTTCGTCAGTAGTCACAAACAGATGCAAGAAATCCTGTGGGTTTTTCTGGTAGAAGTCCAAACACTTCTTTGACATCAAAGTGCGAACACGTTTTTGCTCAGCGGTCAGCAGACACAGCACCCACCTTGCTGAGACCTTCGTCATACCCAAATTTTCGGTTAGGATTTGGTGCACTTGGTTGATAGAGATGCCTGTTGTCTCAGCTATCTCATGCGTTTTCAAACGGCAATCTACTAATACCAAATCGTGAACTGTGTCGATATTTTCTTCAGTGACAGCAGTTGACGGCCGTCCGCTGCGAGGGTCGTCTTCCACACTCTCTCTACCAGATTTAAAAAGGGCTGTCCATTTTTTCACAGTGTATGAAGGAACAGACTCTCCCAAAACTTCATCCATGTCAGCTTTGATTTGAGATGGGGTCAACCCTTTTTTCATCAGGGTCAACCCTTTTTTCA